>NC_142340.1:28012500-28100000 GCF_054954075.1 Amborella trichopoda
CAGGGTTAACGCATGAGGCATGAGTTGAGGGCGAGGGGATGCTTGAGATGGCGAAGCATGTGCGCCTTTCGTAGAAGGATCTCAGGGGCCCTGGGAGTCCACCTGGGCCCGTGCAGGTTATCTGGCCTTAAGAGGTCAAGAACTACCAGCGGGTGTCTGTAAGAGAATGCGTGTCAATCTACCCCTTACAGTGTGTGCTTGTGTGTGCATAGTAGGAAGACGAATAGGTCATCTCTTGTGTACTCGAGTTGGCGTAATAACGGCATTGCCCCGAGCAGTGAGATGCATATGAGTAGCATGCACAGGACCAGACCTTGGAAGGTTCGATCTTGGACATGGACTTGAGGTAACATAAGGGTTGCCACATGGTGTGGCTCGAGTGGGTGACCCACAAGCCTTATGATGTGTGTGAGGGATGGAGACCGTGGGGTTTCCGCCTCGAAGTGTTGAGCCTCAAGGGATAGAGACCAATGGTGCAGAAATGTGGGGGGTAGCCTTATGGCGACCCATAAGAGCAATGGCAACTTGCTTGCCTTTTGTGTAAAGGGATTGAGCAGCCTTCCGGTGTACCTCAAGAACTCGACCAGCAAGTGACTTGCCGGTGGCTGGGTGTATGATGTGTCGGGCAACATAAGTGCTGCCCATGCAGGGTGCCTTGGTGGACTTTCCACCAGAGCGAAGAGATGGGGAGTGAGGGACCTTCAAGTCCCTCCTAACACCAGTATAGGTTAAGACCTGGGAGCTAAACAAGGGGTCTTTGCTCAAGAGGATGGTCAGGAACGAAGTCAAAGGACCCTATTCTATGGGGACACTCTCGAATTAGGGGATAAGAAAATCCCCGATCCGGATAAATGGGTTACAGAACCTAGCAGCCATTAGTGAATATGTAAAGAGAATGAAAGCGGATAATAAAAGATATGACTAGCCAAACAAGAACGATCCGACTAAGGAGTAGTAAATCCCCAGTGGAGTTGCCAAGCTGGTTAGGTGCCTCGATCTCGCCCTTAGGATCTTGGACGATCGAGCTGCGCACATCTCGAGTTTCAGAGGGAGACCCGAGATGTTTATGAGATCGCTCTCTTGGGAACCTCATTCGAAAATGGGGGCAGGTGTTATCAATAGGCGAGAGAAGAATTTTAAAGGTGGTTCGGGACTTACTTGGGCTGACTCGCATGGGCACCCTCTTAGATCATGAAGAAAGCTCCCCAGTAATAAAAGTGGTTCGGAATCGCCTCCTTTGGCTCGTATTCTTCTTATTTTCTGCTTTTCTGCAATTACACTCATATATGGCAAAGGTTATGGGACAGGTGGGTCAAACCTCACCTTTTTCCTCTCTGATGAAGATACACAAGCATAAGCATTCAAAAAGAAGAAAGACAGACGGGGGGAGAGAAGAATTAGACCAAGCGAGAGGATCAGACGGCTGGTTGATAATTGGCCTAACGATGTATCCAAACGGGCTCAGTAACGAAGACCAGCTCACAGGATCACCACTAGACGTTATTACAAATATTGATCAACTAAGCAAGATGGTCAGTCTATCATGGCAGTAAAGCGGGCCAAGTGATCATGGCATAACAACATTACAACTAGACGACAGGTCTGCCATGAGATGCTAACCTCAATCCCCCTTGGTTGAATGCAAGAGTAGCAGAGCAATGGTTTAAGGAGAAGAAGGGAATAGACAGAATAAGAAAGAAGAAGAAAGAGAGGAGGGAGAAGAAAGGAGAGAAGATGCAGGTGGCGCTAGACATTGCCGACTGTTTTAGGAGAAGAGAGATCTTGCTGACTGACAGAAGAAGAGAGAGAGAACCAGTCGATGAGAGGTCTCATCTACTGACAGAAGAAGAGAGAGAAAACCAATTGACATGAGGTCTCTTCGACTGACATAGAGAGAAAGCCAGTCGGCACTAGTTCTCGCCGACTATCAAAAGAAGACAAAGAAAACCAGTCGATGCTAGGTCTTACCAATTGACAAATGAAGAGAGAGAAACTCAGTTGGCACTTTGTCTCACCGATTAACATAGGAAGAGGAGAAACTCAGTCGATGCTAGGTCTTACCAACTGAAAGAGGAAGAGAGAGAAACTCAGTCAGTGCTAGGTCTCACCGACTAACAAAGGAAGAGAGAGAAACCCAGTCAACACTAGGTCTCATCGACTGACATAGGAAGAAAGAGAAAATCAGTCAATGTTAGGTCTCACCGACTGACAGAGAAAGAGGGAGAAACCCAGTCGATGTTAGGTCTCACCAATTGACAGAGAAATAGAGAGAAGAACAATTGACGCTAGGTCTCACCAACTGACAGGAAGAGAGAGAAACCCAATTAGCATTAAGTCTCGTCGATTGACAGAGGGAGAGAGAAAAAACGAAACGGCGTAAGGTCTCGTCGACTGACAGAGAAAGAGAGAGAAAACCAACCGCTGCTAAGCCTCGCCGGTTGCATCAAAAAGGGACAAATGGAGATAGAGATGAGAGGAGAAGATGGAGGAAGAATAGAGAAAAGAGAGAGATTAAGAAAGAGAGAGAAGAGAGAGAGAGGAGACCAACCGACACTAAGCCTTATCGATTGCATCAGAAAGAGAGAGAAGAGAGAGAAAGAAAGAAAGAAAGAGAGAAGAGAGAGAAAGAGAGAAGAGAGAGAAAGAGGGAGGAAACCAACTAGTGCTAAGCCTCACCAGTTGCATCATAAAGAGAGAGAAAGAGAGAAAGAAAGAGATAAGAGAGAGAGAGAGGAAAGAAGGAGAGCGAGGGAGGAGAGCGAAAATTGCCTACTCGAAGAGTAGCGACCCTTTTTCTTGTCTCTCCTCTCTCTCTCCAAGACGTACTCACGGCTCAAGCAAGGAATCAAAATTTTTATTCAATCTTCAAACCATCAACTGAAGGCCGAGTGTCCCATTTACAATGAGGCAGTGCTTGTTTATATAGAATTGTGCCCAAACATGGGTGGATTGATCAAAATTAGACCTAATTACTAAAAAGTAAGATTTAATTGAATTAAAAGAAATTCTAAAAATGGGTACAAAAGGACTATTTTGCCCTTACCTAATAATGTGTGGAATTCTAGAACAGTCCTTACTGCTGTCCGAGAACTTGTATGATCTTCTATAGCTAACCCGAGGTTGCTATGATGCCTGTTTGATCGAAAGATTATTTTTTTCTTGTAGGGATCGACATGGCTATCTTTTTGATACTAATTTCGAGCCATGAATCATGTTTTTGAGCCATGATCATGAGACTTGAAATATTTTTGAATCTTGGAACCTTCGGATCGATAATGCGCTCACTCCTTGATGTTTTTCTATAATTTTTTTATTGTATTTCACTAAGCATGCCGTCATGATCGTGTGGCATCAAACGGGACACGATTTGGAGCCTGTACGAAGATTTTACAACTTTTGAGTTTTGGTCGAAATTTAGAATCTGAAGGCCGGAATTTCAGTTACTTCATTGGCTTCGTGCATGAAATATGACCGTCCATCATGTACAGGGTTCGGACCAATGATAACCCTGGGTCATACGCACACAATGGAATTGGTTTGGCGTTGATCCGTTGCTTGAGAATTGTGATTTGGTCCATCAAGTGAGACATGTTGCTACTGAATTTTCTGTAATTTCTTCACGGATAGGTAACTTCTCTCTAGCTTTTATCCTGCTTGGAGATCGTCTCGAGGTGTGCCACATATCGAATTTTCTTCTTGATGAGACGAACATTCTCACCAAATTTGGGAGCAATCCAATTTGGAACGAGTGAGTTACGTACCCCGAAAGTGACTGTCCATGACTATAAAAACAAGCACCTTTAATGGTGTTTTGGTGCAGTGAGGCAACATGGGAATAGTGTGCGGCCCCTCCTGTTTCAATTTTTTTCTCATATCTTTGTTCTCGAGTGTCTGATTATGCTGAAACTTGGCCCATCAGAGTTTTCGACTGTGTCAAATCTAATGGCAGTGGTGCCATAGTAATTTGGGACACCAAAAATGTATTTCCAGCTGTAGGATCCGTTTCAAGGTGCTAGAGGTCTTTTTTTCGAAAATTGTTCCTTTGTGTTAATTGCCTTAGACATGTTTGATTGTGATGAAACTTTGCAAGTGGCCTTTTGAAGTGCTTATAAAGATCTTGACCGGTTCTGGGGCCATTTTGAGATTGTCAGGAATGGCTTTATTGACCTCCTTCCTATCAGGGACCAAGGAGCAGAAAAATATGCTCAAATAAGGTGAGTTTAGATTTGAGGTGCTGAGCAGGGTAAAGGTTCTATCTGTATCTCTCCGGTATATCTTTCCATCCTAAAGTTTCTAAAGTCTCTCAGGTTTTTAAAAGTCTCCCAGAGTCTTTGTTCCCACTCCTTCAAATGACCACCGAGATGGTTTTTTTAAATAAAAAAACCAAAAACGAATTTTGGGAGGTACGGATAGCTTTCCCAGGTCCCCACACCAAGATAAATTCCCTAGAAAGTAAGGGAAATGCATGAGAATGTGTAAAAATGAGTTATAGTGAAAGCGCGTGTGGGCTATACACCTGGTGTCTTCTAGATCAAAACACCTCTAATTTGAAAAATTATTTTTCACATGTGTTCTTGAACCTATTGTGAAGCTTCCAGAAAATTTTTGGGTCAAAACGAAGTTTTTTACTATTTTTAATGAGTTTTTTCGCAAAACAGTGTGTTTTTAGGGTTCTGGGTCAAAACGGGGTGTAACAGGGTTTCTGAGCTGGCAGAATGGTTCTGGGTCCCCGTCCTTCGTGGGGCAGACAAATGGGCACTCCCTGTCCTTCGAGGGCCAGGTGCGTAGCAACAATAAACTCTCTGACGCTCCCTGTCCTTCGAGGAACAGGAGAATGTCAAATATGAATGTCATCCCGAAGTCACGTGGGTAGATGGCACACCAGCTCACCCACCTAGGGCATTTTCATCCTAGGGTTTTCGGTGTGAGGTGTTGGCGAGTTATGTAGGCTTGAAACTCGAGGTGGATTTTACAGCCATGCCACTTGACCTTAGGGTTTTCTCAGTTTGAAAATTTTAACCCTTGTAATTTCTTTGATTTCCTTAGGGGTTTCTTAAGGCTGTCTATAGGAAAAGGTTTTCTATAGGACTTGACTTGTCTGATCAATTTCGATGAGAGAGGCGAGACAACAATGCGACAATCGCGCCATTGCGGTGTTCATCATATACGGGTGCCCATGCTCCTTCATTTTTATAAGTCTTTTTAGAAATTTTGAATGTAGGAAGGGATTTGAAATAGAACTCAGAGCAGGGACAGGCTACGATTTTAACAAGAGAGAGATATTTTGAAAAACAATTTTGGTTAACGGCTCTAGCTTCTGCAACCATAGAGTCCTCTAAGCAGTTTAGCATCACACAGCGATGAACGGTGTAGTAGTCGGCAGTTATACTCATACGACCGTAAAGTTTCTATTATTTTTATTATATATATATATATATGTACATATTCTTTTTTTCTTTTCTTTTTTTTTCCTTTGCCCCTGTTGGGGTATGTTTTTCTTTAATGTAGGTCTTACAGTTTAAACACTTGTGACCGCTTTGGTGGACCTATGTGAGTGAATCGGGTCCTTGCTTGAATATTCAGAATAATGCATCATCAAGTATTTCTTTGTCTTTCAACCTTAGCCTCGTGTATTGCAATTCAAAGGAGAGTTCTCTGGAGTTTCGAGCGAAACAGAGACGTGAAAATATGTTATACCGTTCCAAGGCATTCAGAATCTCTTTGGATTTCCAATTTCATTCCTCCACCACTCACCTTTCAAAGTTTTAAAAGATCTAGTTCCTTAACAATGATCTTCAGGCTAATGCTTATTGATTTTCTTTTAACACCACTTTGACTCGAGGAAGGAAGAGAATAGGTTTAGAGATTAAAGACTTTGGAGACAAGAAGGAGAGATCCTATTTATTTTATCTCATCACCCTTTCGGATTTTCAGCCCGGTGACATTTTTTCCAACTCTAGGGAGTCCTTTCATAGTTTTAGCCCTATCGAAAAGATTTTTTATTTATTTTCTCATCGCCTCAGGGTACTTTTCGGATTTTTCAGGCCGGTGACATTTTTTCCAACACTTGGAAATCCTTTCAAATTTTAGCCCAGCGGATGAGATTTTCTTTTCTTTTATTTTTTTTTCTTTTTTCTTTTTTCAAAGAAGAAGAAGAAGAAAAGAATGATAAAGGAAGAGGAAAGGAAAGAAGAGTCAAAGGTGCCTCTTTCTTTCTTCTTAGCAATTCTCCTTAAGATCATGTAAGAATTTGATCATCTTTCCCTTGATCCAGGTTCGCATCCAAAATCTCTTTGACAATTGTTGGTTAATTTTCGTTGAACGTTTCCTTTAAACTGCTCCACTTGAACCTCGATTTTGGCACTAAAAATCACTCTCTATTTCCAAATCCCATAGCCCTCTGTATGGACGGATGGGCTCATTAGGGTTTCCCGTTAATGGAGTACTTTATGTTACACATTAGGTGTTAATGCCTTCTGGAGTGTGAGGGAGGAATGCCTCATTTGGTTATTTGTAAAGGGTGAGTGATCACCTAATTCCTTTTCGGTGATCTTTTTCATTGCAAATTTCAAATTGTTTCTCAGGGGTTAACTCCGTAGTAGACTCCTTTTCAGTTCTTGAGCATAGATGAGACTCTCGCACAAGAGGAGTGGTTGAGTTGGTAATAGATGGCTTTACAACATGTTAGGAGTCAACAAAGAAGGGTTCAATCTCATTAGTTTCCCCCGTTGTATTAAACGACCTTATGACGTGTTGGGAATCAACAAAGAAGGGTTCAATCTTATTAGTTGTCCCTATTGTATCCTCTTCATCAGATGAGTTTGCCCCTATTGAATATTTTGAGGGGGTTGCCACTGCAAGTCTTTCCGTTCTGTTGGGAACTTGCTCTTCACTGGATGCATTCTCTTGACATGGTGGTGCTTGGTTATCAAAGTTGTGCTCATGTTGTTAACGACTTTAGAGAGCCTGCCTCTTGAGGAGGTAACATGATCAGATTTTCAATATTCAATTCTTGATCCCAGATTTGTGGATCACTGAAGAAATCTTGTGAAGGTGGCCCAGGTCGGCCCCTTTGAATTTCCATAGGTGTTAGCCCCTTATTTGGATGCGTAGTGGGAGACTTCAAGGTGTTGGTCCCTCGTTTAGAAGATGTCCCCCTCTCACTAGCTCTGACCATGTTAATCTCTGAGGTATCATCTTCGTCATACTGGTCCCACTTAGGAGGATCATTAGAGTTCGAGGATGAAGAGTTTCCTCTAAGAGAACTCAAAATATCTTCTTCAGTCTCTTGAAGGTGATGATCACCAACGAATATGAATTGACTAGGATCGTCCTCTTCGTCTCTGTTCTCAATCATATGAATGATAACATCCTTCTTTGAGTTACTCTAAGCTCCCAATTCTTCGGTCATTGTTGCTGTATTTTTTGGGAGAGGGTTTGTGAAGACACCCATCTTTTGATTACATTCCTCAACAAGTTGATTTCTAGGTCTGACAGTGATGTCGCCCCTATTGATCAACCCTTGAATCACCCTCTTCAAATAGAAACAGTTTTGGGTATCATGAGCCTGGTTTTCATGCCACTTGCACCATCTGTTCTTATCCTTAACCTCAAATGGTGGTTCAAATGGTGGCGGGAGTTGAACCATGTTTTTCTTCAAGAGTAACTCTAGCACTGTTTCTAATGGGTCTTTGAGAGGAGTGAAGTTGTCTTCTCGCCATTGATTGTTATTTTGAGTGTTAACTCTTGGCTGACCCCCTCCAAATTTGATTCCTATTGTTATGTTGAGTGGCTAAACCTTGAGCCAGTCCTTTAATGACAACCTCAATTAACCTGACCAGAAACATTCCCCTTACCATTTCTCTTGCTCTTATTCTATGGAGTCGTAATGGGTTTGTTATCGGGCCTAGTGCTGAAGGGTGTCCCTCTCGCCCTTTCATATCGTGCCACCCGCTCGATCATATAGTCGAAAGAGTGGGGGACAATTCCTGGGCTGAAGAAAGTCATGTATTCAGGAGCGACATTTTCTAAGGCCATCAAAATTTTAGCTGGGTCTGTAAGTGGATATTCGATGACTCACATCGCAGCCTCGCGGAATTAACCAATGAAATCCTTGAAGGAGTCTTCGGGGTTTTGTTTTGTGGCACTGAGCTCACCCTGGGAGAGTGATCTTGGTGTTGACCCATGGTAATGAGAGATGAACTGGTTGAACATTTTGTTTGGAGTATTGTGTGGGTGAGAGGTCATTATTCTCTAACGCCAGTTCAAGGCCTTGCAGGTCAATGTTTGTGAAAACAGAGTCTTCAGCTGGTTAGGCCTATCTCGCAATGCTCGAACGAAGAGGAGGTACACATTCACGTGAATTTCTAGGTTACTCTTCTCATTGAATTTGTTTTTAAACTCTGGGATTACAATCCCTGGGCGAAGGTCTTCCATGCCTCCGAGGGTCTCATCAACATAGGCCTTTGGGGGTAGGATTTCATTCCTACCCATTCTTACAAGCATATCTTGTATTGCCTTTGTGGTGCTATCTTGTTGGGTATTTGACATGATAATAGGCCCACCAGTTGGTGGGTTTCCAAGCATAGCCTGATGAGTCGAGTCTAGGGGTACAAACTATATATATTTTGTACAAACTATATTTTGTACAAAATATATATATACAATACGTGTGTATATATATATATATATATATATATATATATATATATATATATATATATATATATATATATATATATATATATATATAACAAAATATATATACAATATGTATAAAATATATATACAATATATACAATATGTACTAAATATATACAATATATAAAAAATATTTTGTACAAAATATATATACAATATATACAAACTATATTGTATAAATATTTTGTACTATATATACAAAATATAGTACGAAATATATATAGTAAAAAATATATATACAATATCTTACAAAATATATATACAATATCTTTCAAAATATATATACAATATATACAAACTATATTGTATATATACAAGATATATAGTTACAAACTATATGTAACTATACAGTTTGTTACAAATTATATGTTAGGACAGTTACATATGTTACAAACTATATAGTTTGTAACTGTTACAAACTATCATACACATATGTAACATATATGTAACATTTAGTTATGTAACTGTTACATAACTGTTAGTTATGTAGCTGTTACAAACTAACTGTTAGGACAGGTTCCAAACAATAGTTAGGACAGTTACACATATAGTTAGCCATTTCAATAGTTAGGAACCCACACTCAAGCAAAGAGAGTCCTGGAATGGGGACATTGCACTCATAACTTACGTGGGCATTCCAGGAAAAAGTTATGGGGAGTGAAGAAGCGATAACTGCTATCATACAGTCCGCTAAGTAATTCGAGTGTGCTCCTTGCGGAATCTCTCTATATGCTTAACACAAGCAAGGATAAGCTTCCATAAAATCTAAAAGCCCTAGCGTCTGTTCCATTAATTGAGCTTAACACTCTCTATGGTGATTGAATGGACATCGAATGGAACCCAACGCCTACAAAGCTTTATGAAAGTTGGTCACCGGTGGTAGTGCTTCGAAACCAATCAACACCAAAATGCAACTCGGAATATATTCCTCATACAAACACATCTATAGGATGTAGGAACTGTATGAAAATATTTTCTAGCTGGAACAAGGTGATAATAGCCTCAGTGAATATTATAGTGCTCTCCGGGGGGGGTTGTTGATACAAGGTAGAGAGCGCAGTCGGGTCAACGTATCTATTTTGGGTACAGAGGACCATAGGTTCGAATTCTACCACCTTTATTGTGGATCATCCTGGGCTTACCAGTGGCTATGTTATTTACCCGGTCCGCAGAGGCCAAAGATCTGTTGTGCTCAATTGGGCCCTCCATTGAGACAGGATCCTAGGTTTGACTGAGTTTGATTTGAGGTAAAAACCTCGCTTCCCTTTGGTTCCTCCTGTCCCTCTTCTGAACCAAGATTTACGGTTTAATTCCTCAGGTTTCATTTACCTGTTTTCATCAGGCTTCCGACTTCACAATCATATCTCCCCTATCCTTAAGGAAGTATGGGTCCTGGTCCTCTTTGCCCTCTTTTGTGCCCTATTTCTAGCTTTTAGGTTCTGATCCCCCTTGTGCCTGACGACCTCTCCAATTTATTTAATCTGCTCTTTCAACTCGAACGGTCTTGAAAAGGACGAAGTTGATGATTTTATTGGCCTTTCCCTCTTTCCGTACTTTTTAAGCACTCTTACATCTGCCGTTAGATTTGAGGGGATTTTGGTTGGCGATCTATTCCGAACTCTTTCTCTCAGATGTATTGACACAACCCACACCCCCCTTACTCCATAGGGGACCGAACTTGACTCCTGGGAAACAAGCGGCCAGGAAGTTCTGACCCGAACTTGAGATAGAGATTAAGGCATAAGTTTAACAATTATTGGCTGTCGTGCCAAGTTTATCCAAACTGAGAAGCATCTAGATTGGTTAGCAAAGGTCGTGCCGGTAAAGAAAAAGAATGGGTAGATTTGTCTTTATGTCGATTTCCGTGACCTTAACAAGGCGGCCTGTGTCCTAAGAACGATTTTCCCCTGCCTAATATTTTGATTCTCATTGATCATACGGTAAGGTAACAGATGTTTACTTTCATGGATTGATACAGCGCGCTTCATTTAAGATCAAGATGACTCCTGAAGACATAAATAAGGAAGACCTCGTTCATCACACCAGCTGGCACCTACTGAAATACTGTAATGCCATTCGGCCTAAAGAATGCCTGGACTCTCCACAATTGAGATGAGGTATTTAATAACTCCTTGACTTTGTTGTTCACATTCAGTATCAGCTTGCCGGTGTTACTATATATATATGTGTGCGTGTATGTGTGTGTGTGTGTATCTGTGTGTGTTACTATATATATGTTACTATACAATATATTGTTACATATATATGTAGTAACATATATATATATATATATATATATATATATATATATGTATGTTACTATCTATATATAGTAACATACATATGTATATATATATGTGTGTGTGTGTGTGTGTGTGTGTGTGTGTGTGTTACAATATATATATTGTAACATATATATATTTACAATATATATATATATATATATATATATATATATATATATATATATATATATATATATATATATATATATTGTAAACATATATATTTACAATATATATATTGTAAATATATATAGTACAAAATATATATATATTTTGTATATATATTTTATACAATATATATATATATTGTACAAAATCTATATATTTTGTACCCCAAGTCTCGACTCATCTACCCCGAGTCTTGGGGTACAAAATATAGTCTGTACAAATTGTTTTGTATAAAATATAATATATATATTTTGTACTATATATTTTGTAATATATAGTACTATATAGTACTATATATATCGTTTGTAACTATATTGTACCAAATATAGTATAATATAGTACAATATATATATATATATATATTGTACTATATATATTTTGTAATATATATGTAGTACAAAATATATATATATATATGTTACAAAACATAGTTACAATATTTTGTAACTATATGTGACATATGTTACAATATATTTTACAATATATGTTACATATAGTTACAATATATGTTACAATATATGTTACATATAGTTACAATATATGTTACATATATAGTTTGTTACACATAGTTTGTGACTATATTGTTACATATGTAACTATATATGCAACATATAGTTACATATGTAACTATATATTGTTACATGTAACTATATGTAACATGTAACATGTAACTATATATTGTAATTATAGTTTTATGTAACTATAGTAACATGTAACATGTAACATGTAATTATATATTATTACATGTAACTATATATTGTTACATGTAACTATATGTAACAATATATTGTCACATGTAACAATATGTAACTGTTACAATATTGTTACATATAGTTTGTAACAGTTACAAACATATAACAAACTATATGTGTATGATAGTTTGTAAACTATATGCTTGAGAGTGGGTTCCTAACTATTGAAATACCCATATAGTTTGTAAACTATCATACACATATAGTTTGTGACAGGTTACAAACTTTGTAACCTGTTAGAACAGGCTTGAGGTGTAACAGTGTAATAGGTTAGGACAGGCTTGAGAGTGGGTTAGGACTGGTTACAAAGTTAGGAGAAATGGGGTTACCTAGACTTGAGAGTGGATTCCTAACTATTGAAATGCGGCAAGGCTGATATAGCTCCCCACATAAGTTCTGGCCTCCTGTTATAGGATGTTCACCAGGTCCTACTATACGTGGAGTTGCTTTGAGGTAAAGGATTACAGAGGGGCGCTCATAGTTAAAGTTACGCGAATCCCAACAGCCTTGGATCTTAATGATAGGTTACCCTCACGCCATTAACGCAAATTTTGGGGGTTTTTGAAAAAATTTTTTTTTGGTTTTTTGGGATTTTCGGTAGGTGTGTGTTAGAGTGTGTAAAGAAGCACACAAATGAAAATAAAGTCAAGCACACCGGCACATAATAAAAAAGAAAACAAGTGAGCAGTCGGTGATGATCGAGCTTAGCGATGCGTGTATCGAGTCGAAACTCGCTTGAGGCATAATACAGATAGAGGGGTGAGGAACCCCTAAGAATGTATGGTCTAAGCAGTGAAACCAGGCACAGTTCGTGCTAAGTCGAGGGTGATACGGTTCAGGGAGAGTGCAAGCAACCCTCAACAATATATATATATATGTATATATTCCTTTTAAATTTGATAAGAAATAATTAAACTAAGCATGATGAAAGTAGGGGAAGCAGGAATTCAGCCAAACTTTTCAACCCTGTGATATTTTTCGAACGCTTGGAAACCCTTTCAGATTTTAGCCCAACGGATGAGTTATTTTTTTTCCTCTTTTTTTCTTTTTTTTTTTTAAGAAGAAAAGAATGACAAAGAAGAAGGCGGGGAAAGAAGAGTCAAAGGTGCCTCTTTTTTCTTTTCAGTTATTCGCCTTAAGATCATGTAAGAATTCGATCATCTTTCCCTCCAAGTGGTAAGGAGGTTCTAATATTGGTCTTCCTCTGACTTCCCTGGACCCAGGTTGGCATCCAAAATCTCTTTGATAATGGTTGTTCAATTTTTGTTGATGTTTTCCTTTAAACTGCTCCACTTGAACCTTGATTTTGGGACAAAAAATCACTCTCAGTTTCCAAATCCCTTAGCCCTCTGTATGGACAGATGGCCTCATATAGGTTTTCCTGTTAATAGAGTACTTTATGTTACACATTAGGTATTAATGCCTTCTGGAGTGTGAGACATGAATGCCTCATTTGGTTATTTGTAAGGGGTGAGTGATCACCCAATTCCTTTTTGACGATCTTTTTCAATGCAAATTTTGAATTATTTCTCGGGGGCTAACTCCGTAGTAGACTTCTTTTCAGTGCTCCAGCTTAGATGAGACTCTCGCACAAGAGGAGTGGTTGAGTTGGTACTAGATGGCCTTACGACATGTTGGGAGTCAGCAGAGAAGGGTTAAATCTCATTACTTTCCCCCTTTGTATTAAATGACCTTATGACGTGTTGAGAATCAATAAACAAGGGTTCAATCTCTTTAGTTGTCTCTGTTGTATCCTCTTAATGAGATGAGTTTGCCCATGTTGAATCTTTTGATGAGGTTGCCACAGTAGGGCTTTCCGTTCCATTGGGAACTTGCTCTTCACAGGATGCATTCTCTTGACGTGGTGCTTATCTAGTTATCGAAGTTGTGCTCATGCTGTTAATGAGTTTTAGAGAGCCTACCTCTTGAAGAGGTAATATGATCAGATTTTCAATATTCAATTCTTGATCCCAGATTGGTGGATCACTCAATAAATATTGTGAAGAAGGCCAAGAGGGCCCTTTAAAATTTTCAAAGGATCGACTTCTTTTGACATTTGAGGTGTTGGCCCCTTATTTGGACACTTTGGGGTGTTGGCCCCTCGTTTAGAAGATGACCCCCTCTCATTAGCTCTGACCATGTCCATCTCTAGGGTATCATCTTCGTCATACAGGTCCCACATAAATATATATGTATTCAAATATATGTATACATGTGTATATGTATATGTATATATGTGTACATGTAAATACAAAAAACATATGTCTTTACATGTATTTCTATGTGTACATGTGTACATACATGTGTATACAAGTACAAATACATGTATATATACAGGTATACATATAGGTATACACATATATAAATATACACACACACACATATATATATGTGTGTATGTGTGTATATCTGTGTACACATATACACATGTACACACACATATATATATATATATATATATATATATATATATATATATATATATATACATATATATATATATATACATATATATATATATATATATATATATATATACTCAATACATATATATATATATATATATGCATATATATATATATATATATATATACATATATATATATATATATATACATATATATATATATATATACATATATATATATATATATATATATATACATATATATATATATACATATGGAAAAAGATGGGATTAGCCCACTAGCTCATCTGAACATTTGAGTCCAACATCCCTGATTCATTCTGGGTGAGACATAATTTTATTATAAACGACATTGACAAAGGTTTTTTTTTATGGCAGCTCTTGTGGAGAAGGCAATGGTGGCGGAGTCGTCCTGATATCACTAGAGTCATTTCCATTTTCGTATATGTTCAAACCTGTTGTTGAATATATAAAAAGCACTTCATAATTACTTATGTATTGGCCTGCGATCCAGCATCTAATTTGTTTTGATGATGCGAAGCTGGTGATTAATCAAGTCGAAGAGGAAATAGTTGCTTGAACAAGCAAAACCCTCAAGAAGGAGCTCATCATGTCCTAATTTTGGTCTTCAATATCGGAAACAATAAAATGAGACTTTTTGAGCTTCTTATGTGAAAGAAAGTGACCTGAAGCTCAAGCATCCGCTGACCTCATACATAAGCTAACTTTGCCCACGAAGAAATTTGATGTTACACTGTTTAAATCTTTCCATCGGATTCAAAGATTGTAACATACTCTTAGTTTTAGGGCGGGTCAGCGAGCCAGCTACTTAAAGCCTGCTTTATTAGCTATTGATCCCGAATATATTGAAGCAGGGGCAAGCGAGTTGTTTCTATTGATCCGGCACCAACGATAGCAAAGACTAAATTCCCTGTTCCAGATCGAAACCCAGAAGCAGATCCAGTAGGGTGGACTCGTTCATGTTGTTGATGGAACAACTAATTATGTTTCTCTTTTTTCATATTGAAAGCACCTCGCCCAGCATCCCTTTGCCCAGTTTCAAACCAGTACGAGCACCAGATACAGCAGATCAGTATCCAAAGCAATCAGATGGATACGAATGCTTTGATATAGTTGATTGCAATGCAAGATGAGTAGGAACAGCAACCAACAACTGTCGAGCTCTACTGTTGACATGAGAGGTGAACTGCCTTTCCCTTTCATGGAGGTAAATAAATCTCCTTCTTATGTGATTCACTAGGGCTTAACAAAAACCCACTAAAGAAAACACACATTAACGAATATATTTATATCTGAACTCATCTATAGGCCTAAGATCGAGGCCCTTCGCTATGGCTAGCCTCTCTTAGTAAGCCAAGTAACATGACGGTCAAACTGAACCAGCCCTAAGACTCAGCATCAGATCCAGAGTGTCCGTTTTATATGTAAGACACACCTATCCTACTAGATCACTAACAATCAAACACAAACCTCTCTTGTTTGTAGGATGAAGAAGTTGTGGTTTATTATATAGAAATGATGAACAATTCACTACTTTAGAAATTATAAAGAATTTCTAATAACAGTTGAGCCCTTTCAGTAGCGAAGAAGCGAGGGAAATATCTCATTGCTCACAAGCGAGCTTCAACATAAAGAGCTCGTTCTTGGAAAGAAGGGTCATATCATACCTAGCCCCCACCCACTGTAAAGTAGAACAACCATTCACCAATTCACTTGATTCGTGCTTGAGGACTTTAACCTTAAGTATCGTACTATTTGAGAGCAAAAAGGGGTAAAGTGACGAATCAGATTCCCCGTAGCCTAAAGGAAAGGGTCTCGGAGAGAGCTGAGCTAGCAATGTCTTGTCAGCGAGCTATGTTTAGCAGAGCTGCAGTAGCTATCTCCCACTGACTAGTACATGGGCCGGGCCACTATTTCGTTTGGTGGACCGACCTTCTCATTTCAAGGGGGACTATGACATCAAATTCGTATTCGTTTTAGGAGGAACACAAATTGTGCAAATGGCAACACTGTCTCCATTGGCATCCTCAGGACCAAAGAGGAGTTGATCGAAGCCACTTCACTGAAAGGGATCTTTTATGAACATCACCAGGCACTACCAGTCAAATCAACAACTTCCAGTTGGTATTCTCTCTCTAGGAAAAGGTAGGAGGAAGACTAAAGGTTCACCATCTTACTAACATGGGAGTCGGGACAACCAACTTTCTCCAATATCTTCTCACTAGTCTCATTCTGACAACTTGAAGTAGCGGGGGGCCAGGCGATGCATGCTCAAACTTCGACCCGCTCATAGTAGGGAGCGAGGGGGCAGCCGTAAAGCTCATGTAATTACCGCCCATTCATAGAATTGTCCTGCTACCTCACCAATCGATCTACCTGAATAGGGATGAATGCCTCTTGGACAAATGGCTTGCTCCTCGAGGTCGAACTGATTCATCACTTATGATGGCAAGTGTCGTTGGGCAAAGACCAAATCAAATGGGTGGAACGATTTTAGCTTAGATCTGCCACTTCTGACAGATCATCCAACAAAAGGGAACCGAGTGGGTGAGTTGAAATAGGATAACATGAGTCTTTAGCCTGATATCTCAGTATGATGATGCAGAGAGAACTCTCCCTTAGGAGCCACAGTAATATCATCGAAATTGATTGAGAAATGAGTGTCCTCATATCCCACCATGCTTCGCGTAGGCACCATCTATGATGTGAGAAGGTGATCTTTGCCTTGAAGGCCCACGACAAGGGGCACATAGAGTGCGGCACTAGTGCAGGGTAAATAGCTTGTAAAGTCCGCTCTGTCACTGATAGTGCGGGGACTTCCGTCGTGAGTGGTCCATGAAGCTTTAAGCATAGTATATGTCAAGAAAAGCTTCAAAGTACCTTTGGCAACGTAACGTGGAGCCCGTTCGATTGTAGGAATCCGAGTCCATTCCGGAATGATGAGGACTGGAAGAATAGACCTCCAAAGTTGCTCCCTCGGGGTGGATATAAAATGTGGAGAGTCCAGGCATCTTGAAAGAAATCTGGCACAGTCAGTCAGTTAGGCTGTTGCAAATCGCAATATGATGAGAGACCCAAATATTGCCGATGTCCATCTTCCAAATTCTTGCAGGCTTCTATCAGCAAAAGGAAGTGGCTCTGCTGAGAGGCTTATGATAGAGAGTGGGAGGCCGAACGGATCTCCAAAGCAAATGGGTAAACAACATGGAATTCTTTAATGCGGTGCCTTTATCGTCGCTAGGCTTCCTCGATTCATTGTAAAAGTTTATAATTCTCCTTAGATTAATGATCCGCCTCTGGGCTGACGAGGTCATCATACTTCGCCGGCTGAGGATGCTTTTGAGAGGTCGCATACCAGTGATGCGTGCTGATATTCATACCACGACTCTTAATGCTGGCGTCGTAATAGGGGCCAAAGGTCAACACATCGAGTTGGGCTCGATTGAGATAGCATTCTGAATGATTGTATCCTCTTGGGAGGACAAACTAAAGAGTTCTAGTGCCATAATCGAATCACTGAACTTCTTGGGTAGGCCCGAAGGCTACCCTTAAAACCTCCTTGACTCCCTTTAGAAGGAGTCCTTCCACTAGTCGACACCCCTAATTCAGGGCACGCTTAAGCCACCGGATGTGGCCAAAACATTCAGCAAATACCTAACAATAGACATGAGGACCTCTAGCATCTTTGGTTCCTGATATATAATAAGAATTATGAGGAGGGTATGGATCTTAAGTACCTTACAGATGCCTTACTGTAAATGCTGGCTCGCAAATAGGATTGTGATCATAGAAAACCATCTTTCTTCTTTGACAATGCTCCCTGGGAATGCTAGCAGAATGCTGAAGAGCTTATCGAGCTCTTTTCTAAGGCTTGCACTGAAGAGATGCACATAGGATGTGTACACAAAGACTTCCTCTCCCTTCCGAACCATTCCACTCATTCTTCCCTCTTATTCCCTCCTTCCCTCTACCATTGCTAGCAAGAATCTTTCTATTTCCTTCAAAGATGGTGTTGACCACAGTCTTGAGACCGCAATCGCATATCCAACTTTCGAACTCGTGACTCTCAATCCATTCCTCTACCTGACAGAGTGACCTACCGTCTCCACAACAAGAATCTATATTTGTGAATCCATGTCTAAGACTATGACCTATTCCTCAACGGGCAAAGCTTTCTAAGTGTAGTTACCAATCTTGTCGACTGTTGGGATGCTCTGCCCTTTCATCCCTCCAATCTAGCACTGACTTACCACCGTAAGAGCTATAATCAATATCTAAAAAAATTTACCACCGACCGCTCGCTGGTCATGCACCGGTGGAAGCTCGATTACCTCTCTTTCCTTACCATACCGATAAGACCGTGCTCCTCCCCCACTCAAGTCGTTCCCCTATCCTCAGGAAAACAAGACTACTGATATTGACTGAACACCAAATGGAGATCGTCTATATAAAGAGAGACATGATCATATGGTTGATCCACTCACTTCAAACTGAAAAGAAAGAAGAAACCTCAAAAGAAAGAAGAGAAAGAACTATAACTATACTGTATTCATAGCGTTACCCCGCTCCCCTATAAAGACATGCCCTATCTATCTCATTACCCATGCCCTTATCCAATTAGTCATTCCCCTCTCCTATGACCACCTTATCCCATTACCGCCTTCTTTGATTCTCGATTCTCTCTTCCTCTGGTTTGCTCAATTATTCATGTTGTTAGAGCAAGGACTTTCTTGCTCGATTATTGATACATAAAAGAATGGGAAATTCGTCTTTGTGTTGATTTACGTGATTTAACTGAAAAAAGGTTGATTTAACTGAAAAAAGGTTCTTGTCAAGACCGGGAACATGAAAAACACTTGGAAGAGAGATAGAGGGAAAGGAAATAGAACCACCTCCTTGAACAGGAACTGAAGTTCCATTAGCCGTTCCTACAAAAAACTACGGCAAGAAAAATTGCGAAGAGAATGGAAGTCCGAGGAAGAGCCCATCATGTGATGGGAGGCTCCAGAGTCAATCACCCACGAAGATGATGGACGATGAGTGGTGAGAATGAGAATCTGGTTCCTTAGGACTATCCTTCTTCTTAGAGAGATAGAACTAAGCAAATTATTCTAACACATCAGAGGGGATTTGAGAGGTAACACTTTCCTTCTTTTCAAAATTGATAAGCCTATAAGTTAGTGGGGGGGGGTTTGGAATCAGAAAGAAGTTAGTCGGGTAGTGCGCATGAAGGAATGGTTCCCTATCCGGCTGCCATTATCTATCTCAGACGGGGGGCTATAATGAGAGAAATTCCTTCCCCTTTAGATTAGAGTAAGGTTCCTCCACGGCCCATGATCGCCTATTCCTTTTAATGCTAATGACTCCCCTCTCAATATTAGAGGGGGATAGTGGAAGAGTCTAGTAAGTCACCGCTCACTTCCACAAGCGAGTAGGGATAGAAAGAGATATGCGGCCATCCATTGATATACCAAGAATCAAATCTCTTACTCCCGGAAGGAGTCATATTGAGAAGTTGTTCAGTCGATCATCCCATTCATTTGATAGGCGGCCGTGGGCCGGCATGTTGGATCGAGAAGATAGGACGTATGGGCCTATAAGTTTTTAAGGGTGGGAGATGCAGCTGGCGATGGATTTTCTAATCGAACATGCTGTATTGCCTTGGGTTCCGCTCCCATCCTAGGAGTTAGCCTAACCATATTGAATTCTCGTGGCAATCAAAGACGGACTTGGGCACACACTTAGAAGCAAGTCCTACGGATCAATCGGGGTTGAGATGAGAAGTGGACCGTTCAAAGCAAAGTCCCTCCACAAGCCCTCCCCCTTAGAAGCTTCTAAGGAATAGTCAGAATCATGGAACAGGGTGTCCTTCCCGAATCTGCATCTGAGCGACCGACAAAGACCCTCGCGAGTAGTAGCTGTGAGTCACATGATCAAGATGAGACCTGTGCATGTGACACAAAAAATCAGGAATTCCATCTTCGGCTCTTCTAATTGCAAGGGATTGTTATGCGGAATAAAAAATCAATCAAAATCTTCCTATTTTGCTAAGTAGTTCTTTCTGCGCTCGCTGACTGATATTGAGGGATTGGACACCAAGACCATGGCATCAAAGGCCTGTAGCTTGTGACTCGCTTGATAAGGGAAAAAGAAGACGTCCCTCACAGCCTGACGAACGATCCCTACGTTTTTCAATTACTAGAAGCTCTTAGCTACTCTATTATAAGGCAAGACTCAGGGGCCTTACTTTCCCTTACTGAACGTTAAGAGTACTCATATTACGGAGAGCTTCCCCTTAATCTGACTTATATGCAGGTCTTAATCGACTTAAGGAGCACCAATGCAAGTATATACCTCATGAGAGGGATGAGAGTAGTGTTATTTAGTTCCATGAGGGTAGCTGCCTATTGCAGTAGTTCCTGACCTGAGGGACATCGGCAAGCTGCTACTGAATGTGAACAACGAAGTCAAGGAGTTATTAAATACCTCACAACACAATTGTGGAGAGTCCAAGCATTCTTTAGGCCGAACGACATTACAATATTTCAGTACGTGTCAGTTGGTGTGATGAATGAGGTCTTCCTTATTTATGTCTTCAGGAACCATCTTGATCTGAAACGAAGTGCGCTGTATCAATCCATGAAAGTAAACATCTCGTAACCTACCATATGAATAATAAGAATCAGAATATTGAACAGGGGAAAATCGTCCTTGGGACAGGCCGCCTTGTTGACGTCACAGAAATCGACAAGAAGACAAATCTGCCCATTCTTTTTCTTTACCGACACGACCTTTGCTAACCAATCTAAATGCTTCTCAGTTCGGATAAACTTGGCATGGCAGCCAATAATTGTTAAAATTTTGCCTTAATCTCTATCTCAAGTTCAGGTCCAAACTTCTTGGTCACTTATTTCACTGGAGTCAAGTTCGATCCCCTATGGAGTAAGGGGGTGTGGGTTGTGTCAATGCATCTGAGAGAAAGAGTACAAATGCGATCGCCAACAAAAAATCCCCCCGAGCTAATGGCGGACATAAGAGTGCCTAGAAAGTACGGGAATAGGGAAAGGCCAATAAAATCATGAACTTCCTCCTTTTCAAGACCGTTCGAGTTGAAAGACCAGACTAAGTCGATAGGAGAGGTCATCATGCACAAGGGGGACCGGAACCTAAACGTTAGAAATAGAGCACAAAAGAGGACACAGAGGACCCGGACCCGTATTTCCTTGAGGATAGGAGAGATACGATCGTGAAGTAGGAAGCCTGAAGAAAATAAGCAAATGAAACCTAAGGAATTAGACAGTAAATCTTGGTTTGGAAGAGGGACATGAGGAACCAAAGGGAAGCGAGGTTTTTACCTCAAATCAAACTCAGTCAGACCTAGGATCCTAAACCAATGGACGATCCAATTGAGCTCAACCGATGTCTGGCCTCTGTTGACTGGTTAAATAATATAGCCACCAGTAACCCCAGGATGTTCCACAATAAAGGTGGCAGGATTCGAATCTATAGCCCTCTATAGCCAAAACAGATGCGCTGACCAGACTGCGCTCTACACCTTGTATCAACAACCCCCCCTGGAGAGCACTATAATATTCACTGAGCCTATTATCACCTTGTTGCAGCCAAAAAATATTTTCATACAGTTCCTACATCCTATAGATGTGTTTGTATGAGGAATATATTCCGAGCTGCATTCTGGTGTTGATTTGTTTCGACGTACTACCACCGGTGACCAGCTTTCATAAAGCTCTATGGGCGGTGGGTTCCGTTCGATGTCCATTCAATCACCATAGAGAGTGTTAAGCTCATTAATAGAAGAGACACGAGGGCTTTCAGACTCGCTGGAAGCTTATCCTGGCTTGTGTTAAGCATATAGTGAGATTCCGCAAGGAGCACACTCGAATTACTTAGCAGACTGTATGATAGCAGTTCTCGCTTCTTCAGTCAGGCAGGGGATTCAATCCAGCCACAGGTTCCCCTACAGCTACCTTGTGACGACTTCACCCTTGTCTCCCCGAGCAGCATACCCCACCCTCACCGAGTACATAAGGGTCGCGGGTTCGACTTTTGATCCTTTGACTTAGGATTAGTTGGTTCTATTTCTCGATGGGGGTGGGGAAGGGTTATGACTCAACGATAGAGCGTCACCTTGATTAGGCGGGGATAGAATTCAAAACTGTAATTCTCAGATCATGAGCCTGTTGAGTTGACCAATTACTCTACCTCGCTTGTTCTCCTTCTCTTTGTTTCACTATTCCCACCGCTCATTCAATCACTTGCCGTTCCTTCTCCTTGGCTATTTCCTTGATTCCTCATTGATTCCTCTTCCCTCTATTATCTTCTTCTTCAAAAAGCCCCCACCCCTTAAAGAGAAAGTAGTTTCATTTAGTACGAGATTACTTCACACCTCGCGGTGCTTACACTTCTCGCCTATTGAAGTTCTGTTAAAAAACCTTGTACAAGAACTTGTATAGAGAAGGATTTCCAATGTTTAAAACAATGAGTGATTAAACTGACATAAACTCCTCTTGTTGCTTTGAGAGTGAGTCCATAGCTTAGCTCAGATGCGGCGCAGCAGTTCTTCCATACCAACTTAGCTGCCCGGCACTGCTATTGGCATAACAACCAATTCACCATAGGTTGGCCCAACCCAGTCCTTTCGTACTAGGGTTGGCTCCTCTTAGTTCACCCTTTAACAATAACGGTAGATAGGAACTGAACTGTCTCATGACATTCTAAACCCAACTCACATACCACTTTAATCCGCGAATAACCGAACCCTTGGGACCTTCTTCAACCCCATTATGTGAAGAGTCGACATCGAGGTGCCAAACGACTCCATCGATAAGAGCTCTTGAGAGTCATAAGCCTGTTGTCCCCGGTGTACCTTTGATTTGTTGAGCAAGAGCCCTTCCACATGGAACTTTCGAATAACTATGGCTGACTTTCGTCTCTGTTTGACTAATCGGTCTCACAGTCAAGCAGGCTCATACCATTACACTCATGAGCATAATCTTAGCTTGAGCCTACCTTCGCACACCTTCGTTACTCTTTAGGAGGCATCCGCCGCAGATAAACTACCCACCTCACAGTGTCCTACGCCGGCCCCCCAAGAATGATGGGTGATATGTTTAGGCATCCTTAGATGAAAGAGTCTTTCAGGATTGGGAGATCTGTGTCACCACCTCCCACCTATCCTACACAGTTGATCAAGGTTGTCACTGCGAAGCTATAGTCAAGGTGCATGGGGTCTTACTGTCTAGCTGTTGGTATTTCGCATCTTCACAGAGATATCAATTTCACAGGGTCCATGTCGGAGACAGAGGGGCAGTCATTACACCATTCGTGCGGGTCGCTACTTATGCGACAAGGAATTTTGCTACCTTAGGACAGTTAGAGTTACTGCTGCCGTTTACCGCGGATTCCATTCAAAGATTATAAGACTCCTCCTTCCGACCTTCCAGCACCGGGCAGGTGTCAAACTCTATACATCGTGTTACCACTTAGCAGAGTCCTATGTTTTTAATAAACAGTCACTACCCCCTGGTATGTGTCGCTATCCTACTCAAAAGATAGGAGAGCACCCCTTATCTAGAAGTTACGGAACCATTTTGCCAAGTTCCTTCGATATGGTTCTCTCAAGCGCCCTAGTATACTCAACTTGTTCACCTGTGCCGGTTTGGGGTACGGTCAGTTCACCGGAAGGATCACCCTCCCAATTCGAAGTTTTTTCCTGAAAGTTGAAAGACTTTATGAATATGACAACAGTCACAACTATAAACAGACTCACGACTATGGCAAGGCAGTGCGCTCTGCTCTCTCGCGACCCCTAATCTAAGATTAAAGGCCCTACTGAAGATTCAAAAGGCGAGCACTTAAATGAGAAAGGCGACTGAAGGGTTCACACTAGAAAGTGCTTATAAAGGTGTCAGCAGGTGTGTGGAGCCGGAGCTCACCTATGGGAAAGAGCGCCCGCTGGGCCGAGTCTTCGCCCATCTTCGCCTTTAGATAATTCACAGTGTCCGCCTAGCTCATTCAGTCTACTCCACGTAGCAAGGTCAAACTATTGGCAGGGCTTTTTGCTGTTAAAAAGCAAGTCGCTTATGAGTGCTTTTTTGGGCACTCTCAAACAAGAGCTTTGCTTTTTACAAAGCCCTCATAAGCTATTTTCTTTGTAGCTAACGAGCCCCAGCGAGTTCAGTCGTTAGCTAAGTCTTGTCAAAGCCCTCTTGAGGGCTTTTTGCTACTGCCCAATAGAGTGCTGCTTAGATGCAATGAGCAAAGCCTCCGCGAGTTCAGTCATTAGCGCAACGTCAAAGCGCAACCAAACCAAGTACGCAGTAAAGAGCCCTTTTTGCTGCATAGTTCAATCGTTAGGTTAGCTAAGTCTTGTCAAAGCCCTAGAAGTCAAGAGCCCTTTTTGCTTTTGCCCAAAAGCTAGAACTGAGTGCGAAGCAACATCAAAGCACTCTCTCTAACGAGTGAGTGCTTTGCAAGAGCAAAAAGCTAGCAAGCGTAGGCTCGAAAGAAAAAAGCAAGGGCGCTAACGCGCCGTGAATCTGTTCTCTTGCTTGTATTCGTTGGTTTGGTTTTTACCCAGCAAGAAAGCGTATGCGCTACCGCGCGACGACTTTCTCACTAGCTCACAGTAAGAAAACGGATGCGCTATCGCGCAACGGCTACACAAATATATGTATACGTTTGTATGTATATACATACATGTATTTATATACATGTATAAAAATATACCTGTATATATATGTGTATATACACATATATGTGTACACATGTGTATATACAAATACACATCTATACATATATATATATATATATATATATGTACATATATATTTATATATATTTATATATGTACATATATATATATAAATATGCATATGTATATACATATACATATATATATATATATATATATATATGTATATACATATATGTACATATATATGTACTCAAATATATGTATATATATGTATATACATATACATATATGTATACATATATATATATATATATATATATATATATATATATATATATATATATATATATATATATATATATATATATATATATATATATATATGTATATATACGTATCTATATATATATTTATATATATATATAAAAATATAAAGTCATAAATTTACATATATTCACATCAATTTCTATGTAAATTAAAATATATATGTAAATATATATATAGAACAACATATGTAAATATATGTATATGACGTCTTATATGTATGTATTTACATGATGTCATATATGTAAATATATTTATATGTATTTATATAAAAATATCTCTATATGTAAATATATTTATATATAAATACACGCAAATACATAAATTTACATATTTTTACATATGAAACGATATTTAAACATATTTAAATATAGTTACATATTTTATATATGTAAATATACATGTATGTAAATTTAAATGTTAATACAAGAAAATATGTAAATTTATGTATTTACATCTAGACATGTAAATATATGTATTCATGTATACACATAAATATATGTGTATTCACATATATGTATATATGTGTATATGTATATGTATATATATGTTTTTGTAAATACATATAAATATATGAATTTACATGTATTTCTATACATACACGAGTACATACAAGTGCATACAAGTATAAATACATGTATATATACATGTACACACATATGTATACACGTATATACATATACACATATATTTATATATGTTTATATGTGTCTTATACACATATATACACATACACATAAGTATATGTATACATATATGTATATACATATATAAACAATTACCTAGTAGACTTTTTATTAATTATAAATTATCAAATGCTTATGTTTGCAATAACCAACAATGTATTCAAATACCTTTTATCATGGTCAAAGGACTAAGCCAGACAGTTATATTAGGTGTACCATTTCTTACATTATTATACCCTATTTCCATAGATAATACTGGGATAACATCTACTTACCAAATATCCCTATAAAATTTGAATTTATTAATAAACCAAAAATAAAGGAAATAAATAATGTTAAATACCAATTAAAAAACAAAGAAAATTTTCTACGTACTTTAAAACAACAAATTAAATATAAACATGTCAAAGAACAATTACAAGATCCATTTTTTAAACAAAATTCAGGAACTTCAGCACCAGATAGAAACTTCTATCTCTAGTGAACATCACAATGCTTTTTGGGATAGAACGAAACATATTATAAGTCTTCCATATGAACCAGGTTTTGATGAAAGACAAATTCCCACAAAAGCAAGACCAATTCAAATGAATACTACATTATCAGATATGTGCAAAAAAGGAATTGATGAACTTCAAAATAAAAAGTTAATTTGACCAAGTCTTTCACCATGGAGTTGCGCAGCTTTTTATGTCAATAAAAATGCTGAAAAAGAACGTGGAGTTCCTAGACTTGTTATTAATTATAAACTATTAAATAAGGTATTACAATGGATACGATAGCCAATTCCTAATAAAAAAGACTTATTAGATAGAGTAGCTAATGCTTGTATATTTTCCAAATTTGATACGAAGTCAAGCTACTGACAAATCCAAATTAAGGAAGAAGATAAATATAAAACAACATTTAATGTTCCATTCGGGCAATATGAATGGAATGTTATGCCTTTTGGATTAAAAAATGCTCCATCAGAATTCTAAAAAATAATGAATGATGTTTTAAATACTTATTATAAATTTATGATTGTTTATATTGATGATGTTCTAATTTTTTCAGAATCCCTAGAAGAACATTTTAAACACATTAATACTTTTAGACATGCAGTAACGCATGCAGGCTTAGTAGTATATGCTAAAAAGATAAATTTGTTCAGAACTAATATTAGATTTTTAGGACACAATATTTATTACGGTACGATCATTCCCATCAATCGCTTAATTCAATTTGTCGACAAATTTCCAGATAAAACTTTAAACAAAAAAGAACTTCAACAATTTTTAGGTTGTTTAAATTATGTTATTGATTTTTATCAAGACCTTGCTATTGATGCCAAACCATTACATGATCGTTTGAAAAAAAATCCTCCCCAATGGACAACTGTACATACCAAAGCAGTACAAATCATTAAACAAAAAGTAAAATATTTACCGTGTCTTTCTCTTCTTAACCCTACTGCATTTAAAATAATTGAATGTGATGCTTCAGAGTTGGGTTTAGGCGGAATCCTAAAACAACAAGTTGATAATCATGAACAACTCCTCAGGTATACTTCTAAGGCTTGGAATTCTACTCAACAAAATTATTCTACAGTAAAAAAAGAACTCATAGCTATTGTTCATTGTGTAACAAAATTTCAAAGAGATATTCTCAATCAAAGATTTCTTATTCGCACTGACTGCAAAGCCGCCAAAGATATTCTGCAAAAAGATGTGCAAAATATTGTTTCTAAACAAATATTTGCCAGCTGGCAGGCGATTCTCTTTGCTTTTGATTTCACTATCGAACATCTGCACGGTTTCTTTAATTCCTTACCTGATTTTCTCACCCATGAATTTTTGCAGGGGGCCACACTGACGCCAACGACGACACACCCTTATCACTTGCACTTCAGCTCTTTGAAGCTAATAAAAATAATACTCCTCCTGATTTATCCACTATAATGGGTACTCGCAGTAATTCTCACAACGATAAACGCCCTCTTGATATAGTACCAGCATTACTTGAGAGTCCACCCCTAGCCACTCTCTCACCATCCATTTCACCTATACATCAAATAATCTACCCAGAACATAATACATCAACCCCAGCTTTTACACCATCTCAATCGAGGCCATCTCAAAGACCTAACCCAAATACTCCTCGTTCTACATTCACCGAAACAGCCTTTCTCATGGATATAACCATTGAAGACCAACATGCTCATATGGACCCTACTAAACTTGCTCCTCTTTATTTAATCAACCATCTCAATCCCACAAACGGGGTTAAGACCTAAGAATACTATGAAGCCATATTAATGGAAACAGGGTCCGTCTCTATGGTCCATTATTATCAAAAAAATACAAGAGTTATTGCATACTCTAAAATGCAAATAAAAAAGCTTTTATCCGATGAGGAGTGGGGTTGCAACCCCACCCAAGGAAAAAAATTAAATAATGTAGATTTTTCCTATAAATATTATAAGTATGCAGAGTATATTGAGGCATGGCATAAAATATTTTCCTATCAAAATCCAAACAATTCTCATAGTTGGTACATCCAATTTAGGATGCCTCTCTATGAACATTTTCCAAGTTGGTTCAAAAACGGGTTTCTTATATGGGGTTCTACAAGTGCTATTTTACCTCCTGCTTTTAAGAAAGCACAGGAGCAATTTGAACTATTCAATAAGATTGATAGTAATATTGATCAACACTTATACTTTGTCACCTTATATCAACTCCCATGGATTATGAAATGGAAATACATTGTTTCTCCTAATGATACAGCCGATTATATCTATATCCCTCGTTTGGGAAAAACCATCTCTGTAAAATCGTGGGATATTTTCAACATGAATCCCACTACTATTGTGCCTAAAAGAATACCACCAGAGAAACCTATTTATAATCCCAATCCTTCTGCTTATAATACTACTAATGCCAACGCTTCATTTGATTTCTCGACATATCTCAGAAATATGCTCCAAACCAACCCAAATGCCACTAAAGAAACACTGGAACAACAAATGCTAGAAATATTTGTTGAAGTAGGCCGCAAGCCAGTCTCTTCAGACGAAACGGTTGAATCATCTCCTACTCGTGCTAATAGATATTTTTCGTTAGAGGAAACTGACCTGGATGAAGAAGATGAAGAAGAAGACCCCAATGAGTTAAGTCAAAAACCATAAAGAAGACCCGAAAAAAAAACATGACCCAATAAGTGGAATCTCACCAACATAAAGATTCTCACCAACATAAAGCATCTCAACCATACCATGCCATAACATCAAATACTATACCAAGATACTCTCCGTACCAGACCACTGTGTCACCGACATAAAAGACAAACCAAACACTGTGCTACCGACATGTCAAGACAAATATGTTACTATTACAGATGCTGCTTTAAGTCAGATCAAGCATCTTTCTTTTCTTTATGTCTTTTCTTTCTTTTTCTTTAGTCTTATCCATGTCCCTTCGGCATCCTCTTTTGCCGCATCACTCTCAGCTCAAACGTCCTCCCTCACCTATAAAAGGAGGCATAACTCCTCATTTGCCTCAGGTCTCGGAGCTCTCACAAGCCTCTCTGCTCTCTCTGCTCTGCTCTCTCTGCTCTCTGCTCTCTTCTCAAATCTCCTCGCTTCAGTCTGGTGTTCCTCATAGACCTTCACTTCGCTCCATCTCTACTGTCCTGACCTCACAACTTACTCTATCAGCTTGAAACCATCTTATGTTTTTCAGGTCCTTTATCTTCCCTTTGCTTCATCATAACCAGGTTCTCTCTTATCCTCTTATTTGTATTTCTTTATTTTATTATGTGCGACTGTAACTTCCATACACTCCCATCGTATTGTCTTCACACATGGAAGTTGTTCTCCTGTTATTGTATATGTAAACTGTAAGTGTTTGTTTATAAGTTTGTGTTTACAAGTTTGTACTTCTTTTGTATTACTTAATGGTTTTTGTAACAGTCTATAGTTGGTTCGGTATTGTAATATAATGTAGTTTAAACGCATGTTCAGTATTAAACTAAGAAATCACACACACACATTGTGGTTTGTAATGGATATTTCTGTTATTTCTTTTATTATAATAATCTTATTTTGCTTAAATTATTTCATATTTTGCAAGAATTAATTAAATATAATAGTATGATCTTTGCTTACCTTTTATAGACTTCTCACTGAAGATCTTGGTGCATTTTGGTATCAGTGACATATACATACTTATACATATGTATATATTTACATATATGTATACACAAAAATATATACTTGTTTACACATACATGTATTCATGTATGCATACATATATATATATATATATATATATATATACATATACAAATACATATATATATATATATATATATATATATGTATATATATATATATTTACATATATATGTATATATATATATATATATATATTTACATACATGTATACACATACATACATAAATATAAATACATATATGTATTTACATATATTTGTATGTAAATATATTTAAATATGTCTAAATATATTTACATATGTAAAAATATGTAAATATATGTATTTAGATGTATACATATAAATATATGTATTTATGTATATACATAAGTATATATGTATTCACATATAAATATATATGTATTCACATAAATGTATATATGTGTCTATGTATATGTAAATACACATACATATATATATTTACATGTATATATATGTATACAAGTATATATATAAATGTGTATACAAGTATATATATAAATGTATATACAGGTATAAATACCTCTATATATACATGTATACACATATATATGCATATATATACACATACATATATATAAAAATATGTGTATATGTGTAAATGTATACACATATATACAGATATACACAAATGTATATATATACATATATGTATAGACACAAATATACAAATATACATTATATACAAATACATATACACATATATGTGTATACGTATATATACATGTACATAAGTATTTATTTACATATATGTATACACATTAGTGTATATATACATATTTGTATATATGTACATATACATGTGCATACATATATGTTTATTAGTATATGTATTTATGTAAATACATATACACATATACGTATGTATATACACATGTATGTCTACACATATATACATATACACATTTATATTTATGTATATTTGTGTACATATGTTTTTATATATACATGTATTTCTATATATATAAATATATATATATATATAAATAGATATGTATATATGTATACATGTATGCGTGTTTACATATATCCAAATATGTATATGTATATGTCTATACATATACATATATATATATGTATGTATATACATATCTATACATTGTATATACATACATATATGTATATATATATATATATATATGTATAGCAAATATATGTATATATTCATATATTTATGACGTCATGTATATATAGATATATATATATATATACATATATATACATATATTTATGTGTTACTATAAATATATATGTTAATATATACGTATTTACATATTATATTTACATGTATGACATCTTGTAGTAAATATATGTATATGACATCATATATGTATATATTTACATATATTTACATATGCAAATTTATTTATACATATTTAAATATATTTACATCTAAATATATGTAAATATACATGTATGTAAATTTATATGTAAAATACCTGTAAATATTTAAATACATATATGTGAATTTATGTATTTAAATATATACATGTATTTATGTATATACAAAAATATATATGTATTCTCATACATATATGTATATATATGTATTCACATACACATATGTATATATATATGTGTATATGTAAATACGAATAAATGTATGTATTTACATTTATGTATGTGTACACATGTGTATATACATGTGTATACCTATAGGTGTATTTGTATATGTATATGTGTATCGACATACATGTATACAAGTACACACATATATGTATACATGTAGTCTGTATACACATACAAATATACATGTATACATATATGTAAACATATATATATGTATATATATATATATATATATATATATATATATATATATATATATATATACACACACATATATACATAAATATAAATACATATATGTATTTACATAATTATATGTATTATATATAAATTTACTTAAATATATATTTACATATATTTATATGTAAATATATTGAAATATGTATCAATATTTTTATATATGTAAAAATATGTAAATATAAGTATTTACATTTATACATGTAAATATATGCATTTATGTATACATAAATATATATGTATTCACATATATGTAAATATGTGTATATCTATATGTTAATACATTTAAATATATGTATTTACATGTGTTTATATGTATGCATGTTTATATACATATGAATCTATATAAAAATACATGTATTTATACATATATATACACATATACACACACACACATATACGCACTTATATATATATATATATATATATATATATGTGTGTGTGTGTGTGTGTGTGTGAGTGTAATTATATGTGTACACATATACACATATATACACATATACACATTTGTATATATACGTATATACAAATTCACCTATATACAAAAACATACAGACATTTGTGTATATGTGTATATACATGTACATATGTATGTATTTACATATATGTATACACATTAGTATATATATACATATTTGTGTATATGTGCATATACATGTGTATACATGTATGTGTATTTGTATTTGCATCTATGTATATACATATGCACATATATGTTTGTATATACACACAGATGTATACACATATATACATATACACATATATTTATGTAGATATGTGTATACTTCTATGTATATATCTATGTATACATTTATGTATATATATATATATATATATATACATATATGTATATATATATATATATACATAAATGTGTATATGTATACATGTATGTATATACATATTACATGTATGTGTATATATGTATACGTATGTATACACATATGTATATGCATATAAACATATGTATATATATATATATATATATATACATATATATATATATATATATATATAAATATATACACACAATAATGTATATACGTAAATGTGTGTACATATATATATATATATATATATATATATATATATACATGTATGTAAGTTGCTTATTATGCAGTTTAAGATAGTAATTTATGTAAAAGTTAGACATGTTTTGTATGTAAACTTGTTTGTTGTGGATATATCATTTCTTTTGTGCATCTTCTTTCTTATAATGTTTATCTTTTCTTTTCTTAAATTTCCATTGAATATCTAGGTGTTTATGTTTTCTGTTATCTCCTGTTCAATTGCTTGTGAGATCCTCTTTCGGTATCAAAGCCATGAGCTTACAGTGGTGAACTGTTGTTTGAAAATACTGTTCTAAAAGTTTAGAACTTAAAGAAATTTTCCATTAAGATAATAGAGATTGAAACTAAATGTCATCGTGACCCGAACTATCGATAGGCCAGTGAGAGCTGTGAAAGGTACATGGACTGCTTCCGATTGACACAGTATTCAAACATTATCAAAATGACAAATTTGCTTAGGACTCTTTCAAATAGAACAACACCTTCCTCTAATAGTACACTACGAGTAAGAAATACAGAAGAAATAACAATAGATAATATAGAAAGCAAATATAGAATTGGAATATTCCCAAAGTTTCGACTTCAGACAATTACAAAAAAGGGACCTTTGAATTTAAATCAAGTTTTGCCATCAAAACTGTAGAACAAAGTATTTTTATCACTAATGAGCAAGATGGTTTCCAATTACTTTCAAATAGAATGATACAAGACCATAAAAATAAATATTATAAATATTTACATATAGGACTTGCTCAAATTGCAATAAAACCATTAACCCGACTTGGTTTAAATAATTTTGTCCTCCTGTGTTTAAGAGACAAGCGTCATAATAAATTTTCTGGCTCCCGTTTAGGAATTGTAGAATCAAGCCTTTGTAATGGACCTAAATATTTTAATTGCTTCCCCAATTTTTCAGTAGCCTTGACGGATCCAAACCTCTTGAAAGTTCTCACTTAAAATATATAAACCCAAGGGTTTGATATGAATCCAGGATCCCAAAACATTGCATTACTTTATAGAATATGCTATAAAGTAATGAACACCATGTGCCCAAATGCACTTCAGATGGACACCAAAGGCCAAACAGTATTTTTTCAAACCAATATGGAAAAATCCAATATAGTAATCCCAAGATCTATGACTTGGTCTCATATTAGACTTCCGGATAAATGGTCTCTACACTATGAGAACCAACAGTCTAGAACCCCCATTAATAGAGATCCAAAGCAAATAATAGAGTACCTAGATGGGGATATAGAAACACAATTTAATTCAAATAGATGAACCCGAATAAACCTTTCTGAAGGCCCCTCTAGAATGCCTTCAAGATGTTCTACTTCCTCTGTTCCACAATCAGACCATGAACAACCCATAAGAGACCCATAGTCGAAGGACTAATCAGAACAAATAGCCAAGTGCAACAACCAGTATATAGGATATATGAACCTAGTTCCCCAAACAAAGAACCAACACCATCTGACCTAGATTACAATATCCTTACCCTTTAAAAAGGAGAAAAATTCAGAATAGATAAAGAAGGGATCAAACAAGACTTTTTGTCCGATGAAAATAAAAATATTAGAGACTGGTATCTGGCGAAATTCCCTTAGGAATTATTAGATGCTCTACATAAAAAATTCAATAAATTTTATATTGAGGCAGAAGAAGAATGTAAATTCTTTGACTGGTTAAGATATATCCTAAAAGAAAAAGAAATCGAAATTCTAGATTTTAATCTAACTACTGTAGAAAATTAGTATCAAACTTTTTATACTCCAGAAGGGGAAGAATTGGAATCCATTCATCCCCCTAAAAGGAATCTTCAACTGAAAGGAAAATCAGAAGACAAACCTGAGGCTAAGGCTTCACCTTATAAGATCACCCCTAAAGATACGGATCATCATACCCATAAAATAGATGTAATACCACATATAATCGAGCAGAATAATTATACTAATCTCTACTTACAAACTATTGGAAAGATGACAAAAAGAATTGAAAATATAATTAATAAACCCCAGGTACCAGATCACAAGGTGATTGATTACAAACGGAAGAAAGCTCTATTGTTTAACCTCCTCCAATAATCAATAAGGAACAATTCAGTCTTCAAGGAATAAAAAAAAAAGATGACAATAAAGAATTAATAAATGAGCTAGTACAAAAACTAGCAAAACTAAATATAAAAGAAAAAGGAGTAACTTTCAAGAATAACTCTAGTCAAGGAGCTATGGTTCTTCAAGAAGAATCTTTTTCCAATAGCGAGATCAATAAAATAGAACAAGCTTTCAAGACAAAATTCAAGACAGAAAGCTCTGAAATAAACAGGATAGATTATGGTAGAAAAGTTAGGCCAACTTCACAAACTATAATGTATTACCTAAGGCAACTCCTGTAGATATCCAATTTGAAAAAGTCTTAATCACTAGCTCCATATCATATTCAGGGAGATCCATTGTAAATTGGAATATTGACGGAATGTCAAAAAACCAAATACTTGATCTAATGAAACATATGAGTATGTACGCAACTGCGTGCAAGATAAGTGGAAATCAAGACCAAGAAATAGCCAAGGCCATTATTTGGGGATTTACGGGATGGCAAAGGGGATGGTGGGATTTCCATATGGAAGAGAATACAAAAAATGAAATATAGACTGACGAAACAGTGGGCGATTTAAAATGAATTTGGCCAAGATATAATAAATAATGAAAGTGATGCAGTAAATACTTTAATATATACTATTACTCTCCACTTTGTAGGAAGCACCGCGTTACTCAATGCTAGATTAGAAGACCTTCTTTCTAATCTTAGATGCCCAACACTATCCCATTATAAGTGGTATAAAGATGTGTTCTTCTCTAGACTTCTCTCCAAAGAAGACAGTAAATCGGATCACTGGAAAGAAAAGTTTATTACCGATTTACCCCATCTTTGCGCCGAGGAGGTTAAAACGCGATTAAAAAATAAGCATGGAGGATTAATCCCATATTTATATACATTAGGAGAGCTATCAGCAGAAATTTGTGCAGAAGGCCTTGCTCTTTATACGGATCTAAAGCTGAAAAGGCAGCTGGAGAAATAAAGGATGACTAGAAGGAAAGAACTAGGAGATTTTTGTGAACAGTTTGGATTTAATACTCTGCCTTCATCCAAAGATTCTGATAAGAGAAAATATAAAAATAAAAAATATAAACCAGGTTCCAATAAAGCTACTACCAAGGAAAAGTTTTCTAGGAAATTTTCCCCCAAAAGTAATTTCAAGAAAACCAGGGGAAAAAGAAGAATACCTGTTTGCTATAATTGTGGTAAGGTAAGGCATTACAAGAATAAATGTAGAATCAAAAAGAAAATAGATGCCTTACAATTAGATGATAATATTAGAGATCAACTATTTCATATATTACAAATAAAAATTCCAATAATACGAGAATTTTCGAATTCATTCAAAAACTGGTTCCAACTATGGGGATCAGGAACTGAAATATTGCCACCAAATATTCAAACTTTGCAAAGGAAGTTTATCAAATATAATAATAACAATACCATAATAAATCTACATATGTATTTTATGGCTTTATACCAAATACCATGGATTAGGAAATGGTCCTACCATATATCAAATGATTATACAAATAATTGGGAATACATCCCAGAATTGGGCAGGCAAGTGTATATAAAGTGGTGGGATGTCTATGAAAATATATCCCTTGATCCAGAAAATATAAAAATGAAGAAGGTGCCATTCTCACCCCCAGAGGCAGGAATTAATATGACCGATTATATAAATAAAATGCACACGAGTCTCCACTCGTGTGCTTTTGGTGACACGAGTCTCCACTCCTCTCTGCAATCTTATCTCTCTGTCTCTATCTTTGCAACTCTACTACTACTCTCTCTCTCTATCTCCGAAACTTTACTGTCACCCTCTCTCTTTGTCTCTGCAACTTTACTATTACTCTCTCTGTCTGTCTTTGCAACTTTACTGTTACTCTCTCTCTCTGTCTCTGCAACCTTACTGTTACCCTCTCTCTGCAACTTTCTATTTACTGTATATGTAGTGGTGTATCCAGCCAACCAGATCTTGTTTCTATAAGAGTGATTGTAAGAGTGATTTATGTGTGATTGTAACTGGAACTCTCTACCCAACTACTGCCCAGACGAGTGGAAGTTATTATCTAGTTTCTGCAAGTGTCACATGTAAGTTGTTTATTAAATTAATATTTTTTCTATGGAAATGGACCATGGTAATCGACCCTGTTTCAAGGAGGATGGCTTCATACCATTCTCGGGTTTTATCATTATTAGATGGATGTAGGTGATTTTTTAAATAAATAGTCGCTATTTCATATGGGTCCTTATCTTTATGAATATCCTCTATTATAATGGTAGATATAAAAGAGATTTCTAAAAGCCTGCTTTTTTCTCCAGCTGAGTTCGTAGCTATTAGCATTGGTTCAGGCGAGAAGGTTATTTCTTGCACCGGTTTTCTAATCAGTTAGTTTGAGACAGGAACTATTTCCATTTTTCCCTTTCCCTCGTTTAGTAGTACTATCCGCCTGTCCCCCCTGCAAAAACTCATGGGTTAAAAAAATCAAGAAGATAATTAGTATTACCTTTAATATGTTCAATCTCAAATTCGAAAGAAGATAGGATACCTTGCCAGCGTGGAAAAATATGTTGGGAGACAAGGTTTTTGACATCTTTATGGAGGATATCTTTAGCGGCTTTACAATTAGTTCGTATAAGGAATTTTTGGTTGAGCAAATCACTTTGGAATTTTGTGACGCAATGGACAATGGCCAAAAGTTCTTTTTTAACCGTAGAGTAATTTTGCTGTGTCTGATTCCAAGTTCGAGAAGTAAAACGAACCAACTGTTCTGTGTTTGAAATTCTTTGTTTTAATATTCCTCCTAATCCTATTTATGAAGCATCACATTCAATTATTTTGAAAGCAAGAGGATTTGAGAGTGTAAGGCAGGGTAATTCTTTGGCTTTGATTTTTATTTTTCTTATAACCAAAGTATGCATATCCATCCATTTCGAAGGATTCTTTTTCAACCTTTGAAATAATGGTTTAGCATCAATGGCTAAGTCTTTATAAAAATCAGCAATATAATTAAGACATCTCAGAAATCGTTGAAGCTCAGTTTTGTTTAAAATAATGTTTGGGAATTTATTAGAAAATTCACTAGCTCTATCAATAGGAATTATTCTACCTTGGAAAATATTGTCTTAAAAAGCGAATCTTTGTTTGACAAAGACTAATCTTTTTAACAAAAACTACTAGCCCAACAATTTTAATTGCCTTAACAAAAAAATTTAAGTGCTTAAAATGTTGTTCTAGGTTTTCAGAAAATATTAGAACATCATCTATGTAAACAATCATGAATTTTGTATATGTATTGAAAATATTATTCATAATGTTTTGAAACTCTGAAGAGGCACTTTTAAGTTCAAAAGGCATAACATTCCATTCATATTGCCCAAAAGCAACATTAAAAGTGGTTTTATACCTATCGTCTTCAGCTATTTGGATCTGCTAATAACCAGATTTTAGATCAAACTTGGAGAAGATGCAAGCATTCACAAGTCTATCTAGCAGATCTCGTTTATTAAGAATAGGATACCTTATCCATCGTGCGGCCTTATTGAGTGACTTATAGTTTATTACTAATCGTGGAGCCCCCCTTTCTATCTCATAAGCTTTTTCTACATACAATGCTGAGCAACTCAAAGGAGAGAAGCTTTTCCTAATAAGCTTTTTCTGAAGTAGATCAGCAATTTCTTTCTTGTAGATTTCTAAAAGCCGAGGATTCATTTGAATTGGTATGGCTTTAGTTGGGATTTTACTTTTGTGAAAACCAGTTTCATAAGGCAGGCTACCGATATGCTTTTTCCTATTCTAAAAAGCATTTGGGAGTTCAGCACATATTTCTTTCTCAATATTACTTTTAATATTTTCTACTAGCCTTATATTTTCTGGGAGCAAGAGATTGGCTTCTATTGTTCTATATTTTATTTCTTCTTTTAGTTAATATAAGAATTTTTGCTTATTAGAAATTGTCTCTTTAATATTGTTGATTTCTCGAACTTTGGGTTTCTCAAGAAATTCAAACTTCACATTATGTCCTTCTATATTGGCTTCAATCCCTGTACTATCAATTTTTATTGGGTAGAGCATATTTAAAAAAGTAGTTCCTAGGATTACAAATTGGCTTAATCCTTTTACCATTATAAAAGGGAATTCATAGCAATTACCATTGTTGCAAACTGCAGCATTTGAAAGTTTATAATTTATAATCATTCTGCTGTCATATGCTGTATTTAAGATTTGTGTGGTCTTACTAAAATATTTAGTAGGAACAAGTCCTTTATTTATGCAATTCAGGTCTGCTCCTGAATCTATTAAAGCAAGAGTTTGGAAACTATATTCTTTCTGGATGATTATCTTTATCAAGGTGAACCATTTTTGAGTAATTACTTTGTCAAGGAGGCTGACATAATTACAATCCTGTGTCACATTGAAAGATTCTGGTTCATCCTTAACTATATTAGGGAGAAATTCTTCCACTTTAAGCAGTAAAGGCTTTTTATAACTATTTATGATATTGTTAAATTCTATTTCATTGTCTGAATTTACAGGACTATCCTCCACAGGGTTGGAGGCTAGCTCTAAAACTTGTACTCTATTTTTTAGATTTATTAATTCATATCGAACTTCATTAATTTCTTGTCTTATTTCTCGAGATAGAAGGCTCCTTATGATTATTATTTTTATCCTCGACTCTCCTAAGAATTTTAGCAAAACTATAATCCTCTTGGGTTCGATATTTATATATTGGACTAAAGCTTCTCGTTTAGTCTCAGGGTCTGTTATTTTATCTATTATATCTATAATTAGATTTTCTTCTTTGGTAAGGGTGTTACAAAAATAAAACTAGTATTAGTATTATCATTTTCTGAGTCTTAACTGCTGAGAATTAAATCTTCATTTTCTACTTCTCCAGCCAGCATTTCTAAATCAGAACTAGAAGAATTATCAGAAGATTCTTCATGAATATCAAAATGGCAAACTACAGAATAATATATATATATATAAATATACATACACATATATACATATATATATGTACATACACATATATACGTGTATACGTATATGTATATATACATATATGACTCAATACCTATATACATGTGTATATACATATACACATACACATCTATACATACATATATGTACATACATATATGTATATATAAATGAACATGTATATATATATATATATATATATATATATATATATATGATTGGGAAATGATGGAGTTAGCCCACTATCTCATCCGAACATATGAGCCCAACGACGCAGATTGAATCTTGGCCGATCTGATGATCACGGATATCTGGTAGTGTTTGAAGTTTAGTTTTTTTTCTACAAATCCAAATCATTTGAAAGTTTTTGTATGTGTTTATCAAAAATAGGTGAATCTTAATAAAATATCAAAAAACTAGTTTACGTGAAATAAATTGACCAAAATACCCCCAAAATAGTTCAGGGGGTATTTTTATCATTTTATTTTAAACGAATATTTTTTTTATATTTTTACTAAATGCATCTTGATGAGAAGAACATACACCGAAAATTTCAAGTGATTTGAATCCATAGAAAAAAAAACCAAAATTCAAGCACTACCAGACATCTATGATCGTCAGATCGGCCCAGATTCAATATGGGCTATTGGGCTCATATGTTCATATGAGCTAGTGGGCTAATCCCATCTTTTTCCTATATATATACCTATACATATATTTATGATGTCATAAATATACATATATAAGTACATGTACATATATTTACATATATTTATATGTAAGTATTATATACATATATATAAATATATGTATATGACATCATATATGTAAATATATTTACTTGTATTTACATATAAATATATTTATTTGTAAATATATTTATATATAAATACATGTAAATACATATTTTTACATATGTAAATATATTTATACGTATTTAAATATATTTACATATAAATATATGTAAATATGATAATACATATATGTAAATTTATGTATTTACATGTATACATGTATTCACACACACACACACACACACATATATATATATATATATATATATGTGTGTGTGTGTGTGTGTGTGTGTGTGTGTGTATGTATATGTATACATATGTGTATTTACATATATGTATACATATATGTATATATAAAATGTGTATACATATATGTTTAAGTACATGTATACACATATATGTATGTATACATGTATATATTTTTATACATATATGTATTGAATATTGATTACTCAAAATATATGTATATACATATGTATATGTATATATATACATATATGTGTATATATATGTATATAGTGTATGTATATGCATCTATATGTATATACATGTATATAGAGTACTATGTACTCATGAGTACTCAAAACTCTATGTACCCATGAGTATTATGTTTTGAGTACATGAGTACTCTATGTACTCATGAGTACATAGATCACATAGATTACTCTATGTAGTCATGAGTACATAGAGTTTTGAGTACATATGTACTCATGAGTACAGAGTTTTGAGTACTTAGTTTCATGTGTACATCTTACAATGTCCTCCTCGGCCGCCCTTGGCTTCACGATCAAGGGGTGATTCCTTCCATGCTCCACTAATGCTTCAAATACAGTCGAAATGGGAGACAGCACATGGTCTATGATGATAAGAGACCGTTCCCTGTAAGCAAGACTCACTATGCTGACAGTAAGTACTATTTCACAGACCTTCCAGCACCAAAAAAGTCAAAGGATGATGATTGGAATCCTGTGAGAAAGATATGACCCTCGTCTCAAGATGATGTTGAAAATCTGGGGCGAATGATTACGGACATGTTCAAAGAGGATGAAAGATAAGGCAAGATCCTCCCCTTAACTCTTATTTGTCCAAATATACCTTACCACCTCTTTGAGGTCATGGTGCCCCCTCCCGAAGATGAAGCTTTCCCCTTTGCATCTAATTTGCCAGAACAAAATGACGAGCTAGAAGCAACTCCTGAGGCTGAGGAAGCCCTAAAGGTGGACCTTCCAGCACCGAGTGTCACCTATACGCCAGACCAACAAAAGGTCCTGCATGTCCCCATTGCTCTTCTAAAAGCAGAATTGGCATGCCAACCACCAAGGAAGGTACTCCAAATCCTATCCTCCTTGTGGAAGGAGATCACCAGCAGCCAAAAGGAGGTCTTACACCTCTCAAAGGATTTCAAAAAAGTACAGGTAGAAAAGAATCATCACTCCAGCTCTCAGGAACAAGACCCCATGGCAGAGTTGAGAAGTGAGGTTTGCAGCCTCCAGAATCAATTGGAGGTTATGCGCATCCCTTCGAAGCACTTGAAGGAGTTTGTCTCTGAGACTAAGACCTATGAAGAGCTCAAAAGCAATGCACCTTGAATCGAAGTCAAGGCTCTCCTAGATTGGAGTATTTACACCAAACAGGCTCACCAAATCATGAGAACCATGAATTATGAGCCCCTGTCCAATCAAACGCTAAGGGGTGAGGAAGCAGTTGTTCCCCCGCTCAAGGTCATTGGAGTCACAACAAGTTGTCAAAAGACAAAGCAAGGAGTGGGTTATCCTTCTTCGTCTCACACTGTGAAAGGGTAGAAGTACAAATGCAAAAAGAAAAGGAGGAATAAAAGAGCCACACACCACACTGAAGCAAAAGAAAGAATTTTATTCATAAAGTAATAGAATATCACAAATAACGGATTACAAAGAAAGTCAAAGGCAAAAAGGGGTGTTTTATTTCTACTTCTAAACGTTTGTGTACAGCGAATGAAGAAAATCGCTCAGTTCTCAAGACTAAGACGATAGTAGTTATGTTGTGTCCATTTGATTCAGTCCTTCATAGCTGCCGGCTGGAGAAAGGCAAACTTTCTAACCACAAGAGGATATTCCCCACATATCAACTGAGGGGAAACGAGTTTTTTTCTACCTCACGGGCTATAGTAAGCAAGCCTTCCAAATCATTGATGCTCCGTTCAAGAGTTACCATGTCATCCCAATTTTCAAAGCATGCGATCTCTTTAAATATTTAAGGAATCTCTGAAAGCAAAATCTCAAAATCCGGGTGAACGAACTGATGCATGAGCAAGTTGGTTTTAAGGTTACCCAAGTGTACCGTCACTGAATCTATGACAGTCAAAGGCCTAGGGAAGAACTTAAGTATAGGCTTGATAGAGGGATAGTTCTCAATAGAAGCTAATTCTTCTAAATCCAAAACCGCCCTAGCCTAATGGACTATTTCAGTCACCTTTGTTTAGAACAACTTTGCACATTAACATTGAAGTCTAGAAGGTTGTCTATCAACCTCCTAACCAAGAATGCGAACATGATCAGCTCGAACAAAATAGCCTGGCTGAAAAGTTGATAAGCGGCTCTAAGAAGATCACGTCCATTGTCCGCAGAAACATTATGACGATTGAGCCTGATCATTTATGCAGGTAAAGGCATTACATCCTGTGATATGACAAAACCTCCACAAATGCGCCAGACGAGAGGATGAATGACTTGTCCCAAAAAGGAGGTGACTACAAAAGCCGAACTTATGATGAACTCTCTTTGAGCAGAAGTGCAAGGCTCCCTCTCAAAGTCGCAAGAGGAATCGTGTTTCCCATTACTATCAGGTCGCATGAACCGAAATTATCTTGAGAAGACAATAACTCACCCTCACCCTCAGATACAAGAGGTTGAGGAGAGGGATGCAGTTCGTTCTCAGTAATGAGAGGCTCTTTGTCCTCAACCACAATGTGACCCCCGTTTGAGAAAACCTGCATTCTAAGAGCTTTAGAGGTCTTAGCTGACCATTGGGCATCCGTTGAAGGGATTTATCCAACCACTGTCTATGCACAAGAAAAAAACAAAAGCACTAGGTATTGCCATGCGCAAAGGCAGGACAATCGTCGTCTCACAGCCAAAGATGGGTTATCGCCTTCTCACGGTCAAGGGGCTAGTGATGTCTATCGATGTAAAGCAGAAACGCCTGTGCTCTAGTTGTTCGCACGTGTGACACGTTCGACACACCACTTCCCTTGAAATATGGGCATGTCGCCTGACACCCGCAGCGTGGGCTGTCATTGCGCGTGTGGAGGGTGACCATTTGCCGTCCCACGACCCTTCACCTCCTCGATTGTTATGGCCTCGCAACACCTCGAGATCTCACTGGTGTTTCCCCTCTTCGCTAGGAACTCACTCCTACTTGTCGAGAAACCTTTCCAATGATTACCAAATTTAGCGATAAACTATCAGAATTCAGTAAAAAGCACCACTGTGGGTTTCCCTTCTCCCTTCCTCGCACTTCTGTGGTTCGCCACAACTCACCAGAATTTTACTGTGTTTTTTATGAGTCCACTACTTCTCCTCCTTCTTCTCTCCTGATAACCAGAGGACCGTTAGAACCCCCTGACTCTTCTGCATCCTGCCAGCAACTGCAGAACTATCGGAAAAGCGCTGGAACTCCAGTAGAGCACCACTGCGACTCTTGCAATTTCACTAGAAAAGTCTCGGCAAAACCACGTGCCCTATGACACTCCCATCTGGACCATCGTTCTATCTCCCCAAAGAGTTCTTTCCCTGCACCCCAATCTTACTCCCTTGGAGTCGAGTCTCCAGTTATGGTTCTGTTCCTAAGGGAGTCACATTCCCTTACCACAGCCAAGGTCTAGATGCACGACCCTAAACTTCATGGTCCAAACTATATGACCTCAAAACTGTAGTGGAGGTCTAGTTGCACGACCTTAAACTGCATCCTCCTAGCCGCATGACTTTAAACTACATAGCCATGATCTGAGCTACAAGACCTTAAAACTGTAACGCACGGTGCGACAAATATTCCGTACGCATGACCTAAACTGTGAAATGGGCACACTGCTTCACTATATGTATCTCATCAAACATCCCTAGTGGAGTTAGGTGCATGCAAAAGAAAAAGAGGGCTGCCTTGCCCTTCAATCCTGATGGGTCTGTTTCACACCAACATCCCCAGTAGGAGTCACATCTTATTACTACCCACTATCCTCAGGGAGTTAGGGTTAGTCTTATCCTTTCAACCCCCAGTGAGGTTTCAACTGTACTCTGACCTATCATTCTCAACTGAGTTACATGCATACCATTACTCATTAGCCTTAGGGAGTCACACTTGCCCTCCTGATCCCCAGTGAAGTTTGCTTCCATTTGCCACTCCTCGTAGGGCCGCCATCTTCATCTAAAAGCTCTCTGCTTGTGTATAGCCTTAGCTATTTTTATCTCTAGGGAGTCAAATTACTATCCATAGGCATATGCAGCTGCACCTATATGGAAACAAACACCATGGTCCGTACTGCATGACCTTAAACTGCATAGCCTTGGTCTAGGTGCACGACCCTAAAATTGCCTAGTCAAACTATATGACCTTAAACTGTAGCGGAGGTCTAGTTGCATGACCTTAACCTGCCTAGTCCTAGCTGCATAACTTTAAACTGCATAGCCACGGTCCAAATTATATGACCATAAACCACAGTCTATGTCCTAGCTGCATGACATTAAAAGGCTTAGCACCACAGTTCAAACTATATGACCTTAAATTGTAGCGGAGGTCTAATTACATGACCTTAAACTACATGGTCTTAGTTCCATGAATTTAAACTGCATAACCACGGTCCAACCTATATGACCTTAAGCCATAGTGCATGTCTTGGCCGCATGACGTTAAATTGTGTTGCTCAGATACTGAAGGCACGACCTTAAACTCGCCCCCACATATGTGTACCCCCCATTTACGTGCATATTCACAAATACTTTCCCTAACCGATCTATTCGTGTGCACGCACCACCTTCATTACTTCCCCAGTGAGTCCATTCACTTCATTACTAACATTCATCATTGGCTAGTGAGTCTCACTCCTGCTCACAAAACAGCGAACCATTCCACAATCCATACTCGCCGTTAGCTAGTGGGTCACCACTTTTCACCCACCATTCACTCAACATCCATCTTTCGTAGGTATCGTCATGTCATCTCCCCAAAGTGAGTCAAAACCACCACCATACTCACTCCATGGCCTCCACAGACTGTCATTCATCACCACTATGGTCTAGCTGTATGACCCTAAACTATAGTGGATGTCCTGGTCGCATGACGTTAAAAGGCTCTGCACAGGTCCCGAGGGCATGACCTTAAACACGCATTCACAAAAAACAATAGGAATGGTGTATACCTGGACAAGGGAATGCCATTAGAATAAATGACGGATGAGCTTGGTCACGAAACTATGAGTAAAAGAGTTTCATGAAAATAAAAACTCGGGCACGGTGAAAACCTCAAAAAGGCACCGTGAGCAAAAACGGATGAAAATGATAGACATGGTCCCAAGGTCATGGCTAAAAGAGCCCAAAAATTGAGGAGGTTGGTGAAAACCGTCTTTATGACACCACTTCCCCAGTCCAGGTGAAAACTTGTAAAGGGCGTTTGGATCAACAAAAAGCAGGTTGATGCAACATCATTGTCTCAGCAGGCACCTAATTGCAAAATAGGCATAATTCTAGCTAATGAGGTCCATACAAAATCCTCAACTGCCTGCATCCAATCACAACAAAAAATGGCTCACCAGAGAGTGAGAGCCTCATAAGATTTCCACACTTCAACACCAACAACAAAACAAGCACACTATAAAATGCTAAAGACCCCCATGAAGGCAAGAAACTGACAAAGACTTCAGGCTGCCTCGCCAAAGTCACCTCAAGCCGACAGGCCTAGACCTTTGGGACAGATCAACAAAAAAGCCCCCGACTGGACTCGACATATGGGGCCCACAGAGGTACCGTCACTGTCAAAAGAAAACCTGGTGTAGCAGTCAACAATGCCAACCAAAGGCTCTTTGGCTATCAATCCAATAGTGTCCTAAAGCATGGAACTTGGCCGCCAGATAGGCCTGATTCTGACCAACGAGGTCCATACAAAATCTTCAACTGTCAAAATCACAAATAGTCCCTTGAGGGTGAGGACTTCGACATGATCCCTCAAAAGTCTCTTCTCCCCCTAAAGTTTCCACGAATGGACTTGCACATTTCATCCAAAAGTCTGAGCATCCTAGTTACAGCGTTGTGTGGATCTCCTCGACGTTCATGTGGTCTTGTGGCTAAGAAGAAAAAAGAAATAAAGCCAGAGGAAATTTTTTGAATGATTGTGCTTCTCACTTCTCTCGAAGCACAACATTTAGTGGAGCATGCTGTTTGAAGACATTTTGCAGCATCATGGTTCCCCGATGGAGAATAAAAAAAGAGAAGTTGGCCAAAAAGCCTAACAAAATAGTGGAAATTTCAACAATGTCAGCTTGTCTTTGGGTGAATGTACACAGGGTGTGCACATTCAAAAGAGAAAAGAGAAGAAATGATGAAGTGAGGGTTAGGAGAAAGAAGAAGAGAGAAGAAGAAGAAAAGAAAGAGAATTTCACTGGGTGACTAGTCTAGCACAGTGGCTAGATTAACATGATGATTGACTTGACATGGTAGCAAGATGGGTACGGTAACGAGAATGACACGACGACAATACTACTCGAGAACAGAACACCAACACCGACCAGCCTAGCACAACGACTAGTTTGACATGACAGGAAGATGGGCATGGTAACTTAAACAAGCACAACGACAATATAGCTTGATGACGAGACTACAATGACAGTGCTCGTCTTATCCCTTGGTCAAATGAGAGAGGAAGAAGAAGAAGAAGAAAGAGGGAGATAAGGGATAAGAAAAATAGAGAGAGAAAGAGAGAGAAGAATAGAAAAGAGATGAGAGAGAAGAAAAGAGAGAAAAGGAAGAGAGAGAAAGAAGAGAGAGAAAATAAGAGAGAGAAAGAAGAGAGAGAAAGAAGAGAGAGAAAGAAGAGAGAGAAGAAGAGAGAGAAAAAGAGAGAGGAAAAGAAAGAGCACATGGACGGTGATGGACTTTCGCCATCCATAATAGAGAGAAGATGAGAGAAAAAGAACATGGACGGCGATGGACTTCTACCATCCATGATAGTGGAAAGAGGAGAGAGAAAGAACATGGACACCGATGAACTTCTGTTGTCTATGATAGAGAAAAGAGGAGAGACAAAGAACATGGACAGTGATGGACTTCTGTCATCCATGATAGAGAAAGAGGAGAGAGAAATAATGTCATGTGCGGTGATGAGCATCACTATTCACCTCATGAGAAAGGGGAAATTTGACAGAAGCCAGGCCCACCACTTGAGTTAAGGCTCGACTCACTGTGCATATGTTTAGAAGATAAAGGAAGGTTGAAAAACGTCATACCCGATGATGAGCATTGCCACGCATGACTGGAGGGGAGAGAGAAAAGAAATCAGGCGAAGGCAAGAAAGATAGGTAGGAGGAAAGAGGATTTTAAGAAAGAGGAAGTGGAAAGGAAAGTAGAGAGAGAATAAAGGAAAGAAGAGAAGGCAAAGGATAGTGAGGAGAGAAATTGGGAAAGAACCGAAGGAGAAAGAAGGAAAGAGAGAGAAAGAGATTAGGATAAAGAGGGGAAGAAAAAGGAAAGAGGAGAGGAAAGAGGTACACACGGCGCTGTCACCACCGTGTGTGTCAGAGAGAAGAAAATAGAAAGAGAGATTTGTGCATGATGTTGCCATCACTGTGCATGTTCAGACAGAGAGAGACAGAGCAGAGAGAAGAAAGTAGAGAGACTCATGCACGCTGTTTCCAAACCGCACATGTTCAGATAGAGAGAAACGGAGAGAAAGACAGAGCAGAGAGAGAATAAAGAAAGAAGAAGAAGAGGACGAAGAAGAAGAGAGAGAAGAAAATGCACATGACTTTATCATCACCACATGTGTGAGATACAGAAGAAGAGAGAGAATAAACACACATGGCATTGCCATCACTTGTGTGTGAGATAAAGAAGAAGAAAGAGAAGAAAACGCACACGGTGTTGCCATCACCATGTGTGTGAGATAGAGAAAAAGAGAGCGAAGAAGACTCACAAGGCATTGCCATCCCCGTGTGTGAGATAGAGAAAAAGAGAGAGAAGAAAATGTACATACCGTTGCTATTGCCCTGTATGTGATATAGAGAAAAAGAGAGAGAAGAAAATATACACGGCGTTTCCATCACCGTGTGTGAGAGATGAAGAGAAAGAAAGAGAAGAAAATGAACATGATGTTACCATCATCGTGTGTGTGAGATAGAGAAAAAGAGAGAGAATAAAACGCACATGGCGTTACCATCGCCATGTGTGTGATATAAAGGAAAAGATAGAAGAAAACGCACACGGCATTGACATCACCTTTTGTGTGAGATAGAGAAAATGAAGAGAGAGGGGTGTGTGCATGCCACTGCCATCAACATGAACATTCAGTCAGAGAGGAACAGAGAGAAAGATCGAGAAGAAGCAAGAGAGAGAATGAGACACACATGGTGTTACCATCACCATGTGGGTTAGAGAGACAGAAGGAAGCAAAAAGGAGAGGAAGATAGAGATGAGAGGAGAGAGAAAGAGATAGAGATGATAGGGAGAGAAAATTACCTTATCAAAGGGTACCGACCATTTTCTTCTCTCTCTTCCCTCTCCTCTCTCTCTCTCTCCATGATGCACCCACGAACTCAAAGAAGAAACACAAACTTTTATTGATCAATTAAAATTTTGAGGGGGATTTAGGCCAAGCCCTTTACAATTAGGTTTAACATGTATTTATAGAATTGGGTCCAAACATGGGTGGATACCTAAAAACTATCTCTATTGATGATAATTACAATTTAATTGAATTAAAATAATTTTTAAATATGAGTGTAAATGATTGTTTTACCCCTGCCTAACAATTCATGGAACTTCAAAACAGTTCCTGTTGATGCCTAAGGATGTGTGTGATCTTCCAGGGATGATCCAAGGTTTCTCTAGTACCCGTTTGTTCGAAAGATAATTGTTTTCTTATAAGGCTTAGCATGGTGATCATTTTGATACCAACTTCGAGCCATGGATAGTGTTTTTAAGCCATGATCATGCAACTTGAAACTTGAATGAATCTTGAAACCTTCCAATTGCTAGTGTGCCTGTTTCTTGATTTTTTTTGTGATTTATTCGCTGGATCACACTAAGCATGTCGTCACGATCATGTAGCAACAAACGCAACTCTATTTCTTGCCCAAAAGAGGATTTTGCAGCTTTGGAGTTTTGACCGGAATTTGGAATTTTGGTGCCGAAATTTGTAGTCACTTTATTGGCTTCATGTGCGAAATCTATCCGTTCATCATGTAGGGGGGTCAAAGATAACCCTAGACCTTACGCATATTTTAGAACTGGTCTCGTGTCAATCTGATGCACCAGCACCGAGATTTGGTCGATCGAGTGAGGTGTCGCTGCTGATTTTCCTCCATCTTTCTTCACGGATTGGAAATTTCTCTCTAGATTTTCTCCTTATTCGGGCATTGTCACAGGGCGTGCCACATATCAAAACACTCGTCTTGCTAGACGAACACGCTCACAAAATTTGAGTGTGATCGGACTTAAGACGAGTGAGATATGGCCCCTGAAAGTCACTACTCAAGATTGTAAAAACAACCACCTTTAATGGTGATTTGGGGCAGGGAGGGCGCACGACAATAGTGTGCGGCCTACCCCTTTTTGGTCTTTTAACCATAACTTTGTACTGGAGTGCCCGATTAATCCGAAACTTGACCCATAAGGGTTTTTGACCGTGCCGGATCCAATAGTGGTAGTCTCATAGAAATTTGATGCACTAAAAACAGAGCTCTAGTTACAGGATCCATTTCAGGGTGCGAGAGACTAATTTTTTTAAAATTGTTTCTTTGTCTGCACTGCCTTAAACATGTGAAATTGCAACGCAACTTAGAAGGTGGCCTTCTGAAGTGCTTAAGAATGTTCTTAATTCTTTTGGGGTAATTCTGAGACTGTCGATAATTACACTGTAACTCAAGCTTTATTGACCGTGTTCTCATTTTATTTCGCATTGGGGACCAAGGTGATGAAAAATGTGTCAAAACAGCTTGACCATGGATTGTTGTGCTTCGAGATAAGAGAGAAGGAAAACATTTGAAAAATTTCCCTCAGCTTTATTAATTTTTTCTTCCTAGCCACAAGACCACGTGATCGTCGAGGAGATCCACGCAATGCTATAACTAGGATGCTCAATCATTGGATGCAATGTATAGGCCCAAATATAGAGACTTTAGGGGGAGAAGTGAATTTTTTGAGGAATCTTATCGAAGTCCTCACCCTCAAAGGACTAATTGTGATTCTGACAGTTGAGGATTTTGTATGGACCTCGTTGGTCAAAAGCAGGCCTGTCTGGCGGCCGAGTGCCATGCTGAAGGCGATTTTTCCCATTTTGGTTTGGGTTTGTTTTTTTTCTTGTTGGAGGTCTGCGGAAGGGCCTTTGGTTGGCGACCGTCTATGTGGTGCACCAGGATTGTACTCAGTTGGGCAGGGTACCTCCATTTATCGAGGTGACCACTGTGGGTATAACCCCTGCCCCCTGCTAGTAGTTTTTTTTGCATAACAGATCCAAGTTCTGACTGAATTTGGCCTTCTTAGGGCATTTAGCATTTTGGAGTGTGTTTGTTTTTTGTTGTTTGTTGTGGATGGTGCGCTGAAGGGCCTTTGGTTGGCATCTGTCCGCATGGTGCACTAGATTGTACTCGGTGGGCAAGGTACCTTAGTTTATTGAGGTGACCAGCTGTGGGTATAACCCCTACCCTCTGCTAGCAGTGTCGTTACATAGTAGCTCCAAGTTCTGGCTGACTTTGGCCTCCTTGGGGTGTCTTTAGCATTTTGGAGTGTGTTTGTTGACCTCAAGAGAATAATTCTCTTTCTCATGAGACTTGTCTTGCCTTCTTGGTGCATCTTCTGTCTTTTCGAGTCCTTTTTGTAAATGGACTCAAGCTGTCAGAATATTTCTTGATGCTCGTATTTTTGGTTACTGGTATTATGACACCATGGATTTTTCTCTTGAATGTGAGATGAAGCCGTTTGTTGAGGCGTGTGTTTCATCAACCTATTTATGGGTCCAAGTGTCCTTTGTGGATTTCCACTTGGACTCGGAAGTGGCGTCGTAGAGACAGTTATCACTAACTTTCTTTATTTGGGGCTCTTTTACCCATGACCTTATGGTCATCTCCACCCTCATTTTTCCATTTTTACTCACGGTGCCTTTTTGGGTTTTCACCGTGCCCGAATATTTATTTTCACGGAACTCTTTTACTCATCGTTTCATGATCATGCCCATCCATCATTTTTTCTCATGACGCTCCCTTGTCTAGATATACACCATGCCTGTTATTTCCTTTTTTTTTTAAGGTGTGTTTAAGGTTATGCCTTCGAGACCTGTGCGAAGCCTTTTAACGTCATGCGGCTAGGATGTGCACTACAGTTTAAGGTCATATAGATGAACTATAGTGGAGATGGATGGCAGGCCGTTGAGACCATGGAGTGAGTATGGTGGTGGTTTTGACTTACTATGGGGAGATGGCACGAGGCTACCTATGAAGGACAGATGATGTATGAATGGAAGGTAAAAAGTGGTGACCTACTAGCTGACAACGTGTATGGATGGTGGGATGGCTTGCTGTTTTGTGAGCATGGGTGAGACTCATTGAGGAATAATGAATAGTAATGAAGGAATGGACTCACTAAGGAGGTGTTGAAGGTGATGCGCATACACAAATGGGTCAATTAGCGAAGACGTGTGTGAAAATTCATGTAAAGGGCATGTGCGTGTCTGTGAAGGTATGTTTAAGGTCATGCCTTTGAGACCTATGCAAAGTCGTTTATCATCATGCGGTCAGGACGTGTACTATGATTTAAGGTCATATAGCTTGGACGGTGGTTATGCAGTTTAGAGTCATGCGACTAGGCCATGCAGTTTAAGGTCATGCAACTAGACCTCCGCTACAATTTAAGGTCATATAGTTTGGACCATGGTGCTAAGCCTTTTAATGTTATGCTACCAGGACGTGCACTATGGTTTAAGGTCATATAGCTTGGACCATGGCTATGCAATTAAAGTCATGCAACTAGGACCATGCAGTTTAAGGTCCTGCAACAAGACCTCCACTATAGTTTAAGGTCATATAGTTTGCACCATACAGTTTAGGGTCATACATCTAAACCAAGGCTGTGCAGTTTATAGTCATCCAGCACGAACCAAGGCTGTGCAGTTTAAGATCATACAGCACAGACCAAGGCTGTGCACTTTAAGGTCATGCAGCACGGACCAAGGCTGTGTAGTTTAAGGTCATGCAGCAAGAACCATGGCTGTACAGTTTAAGGTCATGCAGCACGGACCAAGGTTGTGCAGTTTAAGGTCATGCAGCACAGACCAAGGCTGTGCACAACATGGACCATGGCTCTGAAGTTTAAGGTCATGCAATATGGACCATGGCTGTGCAGTTTAAGGTCATGCAACACGGACCATGACTGTGCAGTTTAAGGTCATGCTGCACAGACCATTGTATGGGTTGCCTAGTAGGTGAAGCTTTATAAGGGATAGGTCTGTGGATAGTGATTTGACTCCGTTGGGGTAAAAAGATAGCAAGGGTTTTAGATGGGAAGCAGACTTCACAGGGGATTAGAGGACAAGTATGGCTCCTTAAGGTGAAAGATGGAACTCCATGGGGAATAGGCTCATGGAAGGTAACTCGACTTCTGGGGATAAGACAGCTTGGTGCGAGACTAACCCACAAGGAATTGAAGGGGTAAGCACTACTTTAACTCCGGTGAGGATCAATGGGTTGCAATACGGGTGTACTTCCTACTGGGGATGAGGGACAGTGACCTGCTCCTGACTCCATTAGGGATGACAAGTCATGGCCTAGGTGGAACGACCTGGATGCAACTCCACTGGGGATGACGGAGGTTACAGCTTTGGTGCAACTTCCCTAGGGATAGTGGTAGGTGCTAGAACATGCATTGGCGCACATGAAACTAGCACAAGGGGTGCTAGTATGCACGGGAATGGTCATAGGTGATAGTAATACTGATACGCATGGGGCTAGTATACGCAGCATTGGTTACACGCGACGTTAGTCATGCACGGCGATACAGTCAGCGTTAGCCTGCATTCAACATTGGTTGCACGTGGTGTTAGTGACGGGTGGCGATAAGCCTCTATTGAAGCCTAGGGTTTGAGCCCGACCCGGTCCAGCCCATCTGAAGGTTGGTGCTCGGCTTTGCACGGTCGACGGTAAGTCTGTTTTGGGCTTCAAGTCTGAGCCTAACCTGGTCTGTCGCATTACCGCTTGACCTTCAAGGACCTGTCTGGTATTCTTGCTTTGTGAGGTGTACCTTGGGGAACCGTCTTCTAAATAAGGGGGGAAGACCCCATTTTTATTGTTTTCTCGAAGGTAAAATAGTGAGAGAGAGAGAGAGAGAATAAACCCCTACAAGAACTCCTACATGGGAAAGGTATTCCGGCACAGTTAACGGCTTTAGCAGGGTATCCACAAGATTTTTTCGGGGAGCATCGAGGTTTCCACTGAGGAATAAAAGTTTCAGGTGAAGAAGGGAGGACACTGGTGGGTTGCAGAGGTATTCCGGTAGAGGTTCTTCGCCACCAGAGTGGTGGGAAAAGAGCCAAGCGAGGGCCATCAAACAGTTTCGTAAACTTCAAGTGGTTCCCGATGGTTTTCGATCACCGAGGAGTAGTGGGAGAGTAGCAGCGGTGAGCGGAAGTGTTTTCTGGCATCATGAAAAAGTGCAAAAAGGTGTCACAGTTGGTTTTCAATGAGCAGGGAGACGGTTTCTTAGTGGGCTACCAAAGGTCACAGGGAAAGTGAACAGCCACAGGTAATCGGACAGTCGCGGGGAGACGCAAGGTTGTCGGGGATTCAAGTCATCACAGGAAAATGAGGAGTCTCGAGAAAATGCACAATCTCCAGGGAGACGAAGGGTCACGGGAAGGTGAAAGGTCACTGTCACGAGCGAACACGTGGCGACGGTGTACACAGCCGGCGTTACCCCCTTTATCCAACACAGTTGGCATTACCCCTCTAAGTCACAATTGACGTTAGTCCTCATGAAGCGCAACCGACGCTGGCCTTTAGAGACACAAGGGACGCTTTTCAGTGCCTCAGTCACGCATACCAGCGACATGAATCATATGGCATTGATCATGTGCGGCAATGGCTGTTCACTTAACAATCCTTTCATGTACGACAGTAATTTCCTTTCAATTGTGGTTATGCTAAGCGAAGAGTAGCGTGTGGCAATTGTCACACACAACGATGACTTGGGTAGGAAAAGGGTGATGGTTATGATGCCTGTTGTGAAGTACATGTTGTTATGTGGAAGGACCCTCATTGTGAACAGGGTAGGCTCTTCATCATTGACCAGTTCCTTTCCAAAGAAGTATGCTTCGTATGTCTGGTATACCCCATCAAACTGGTTCCACCTTCTCCTATTGTGAGAGCCACTTTTGGCTTGTAACTGTCCTCTTTTTCTCAAATGCACGAGTGATGCTTTTGATGGAGAGAGAAAATTTTTGGCCTATAACCGTCCACTCCTCAGATGCAAGAGCAACGCTTTGGATATGAGAGCAAGTTTTGGCTTGTGACCGTTCTCTCCTCAGATGCAAGGGCAACGCTGGGGGTAGCGTTCTCTTTTCCTCAGATACAAGAGCGACATTCTGCCACAGCTATTTTCTTTGTGAGAGCAATATAGCATGATAGATTTGTAACCTCCCTAATAATGGCCTTTTTTAGGTTGTACCTCCTTCTAATGCAATAAAAGGAGTTAAACCTTGTTTGAACTGTCTCGCTTGTCTTCATTTTACCGTCTTTTTTAACTCTTTTATGTTTGTACATTCAGTCTTTCTTAGTATGCATCATGGGTAGTATTTCTTTAGGTATCGCCCATTGATAGGGGGCATTGCCTCCTTTCCATCAGGATGTGCCAGTATGTATGTTCCATTTGGCGATACTTTTTTTACAATAAAGGGACCTTCCCACTTGGGTTCAAACTTCCCTTTACGCCATCCATGCATAACAATTGGCCTTTTGACCATTAAAACCATATCTCCACGGGTGAATGAGCGAACCTTGACTGACTTGTCAAAGGCAATCTTCATTATCCCCTTATTGTGCTCAAGATTTTGCATAGAATACTTCTTCATCAGGAAGGTCACTTGATAAAGGGGATTCTGCCGGTACGGGGCGTGCTGCGAGAAAATCAGCTAAAGCTTGGCCCTTGATGGCCTTTTGTGGGACATATGTGATGTCCAATTCCATCAACAATAATGCCCACTTAGCAAGATGTCCTGACAGGCGTGAGCATGTCATGAGAAAATTTACAGGATCTGCCTTTGATATAAGTTTTACTTCATGACCGAGCAAGTAGTGACGGACCTTTTGTACTGCAAAGATTAGGGCCAAGCACATCTTCTCTTCTCTATATGGGGATAATTATTCTCGGCCCCTTGCATCTTATGACTGAGATAGTACACTGCAGTTTCTTTCCCTTCGTCATTGTTTTGCACTAACAATGCCCTGAGTGACTAGTCCAGAGCGGTCACGTATAGGATGAGTGGGCTTCCCAGTACCGGTGTAGATAGCACTGGAGGATTGAGTAAATAATGCTTGAGGTCATCAAGGGCTGCCTGACATGCTTCATCCCAGATGAATGGGGTATCTTTCTTTAACAGGTGCGTAAAGGGTTTACAGCAACTTGAGAGGTTTGAGAAGAACCTGCGGATGTACGCCAGCTGCCCTTTAAAAGAACATAGCTCTCGCAGTGTGGTTGGTGATGGCATTTCTTGGATTGCCTTGACCTTGACTGACTCAACTTCCAACCCTCAATGTCCAACAATGAACCCCAAGAACTTTCCTAAACGCACGCCAAAAATTCATTCCAGCTGGTTCATTTTAAGCTGATGAAGGTGTAATCGCTCGAACAGCTTTTCAAGGTCTCTCATATGAGTGTCTTTCTCTTCAAATTCTACCACCAGGTCATCTAAATAACATTCGACCTTCTTGTTCATCATATCCTTGAAGATGGTTGTCATTGCTCTCTAATATGTAGCATCATTTTTCTTCAATCCAAAAGGCATCATTGTGTAGCAAAAGACCCCCTTTTAGAGTCAAGAACGCGGTGGCTTCCTCTGTATCTAATTATACATGGAGTATCCATCCATGAAGGAGAAGATCTGACAATGAGCCGTAGAATCAATGAGCATCTCCGTGAACGGCAACGAAAAGTCATCCTTTGGGCAAGCGGTATTCAAGCCACGGTCATCAATGCAGACCCTGATTTGACCATTTTTCTTCTTAACTGGTACAACATTTGTCAGCCACTTTGGGTACTTGACTTCACGGATGAAGCCGGTTTGCCTGAGTTTGGTTACCTCAGCATTTATCTGCATTTCAAGATCAGGCCTGAACCTCCTTGATTTCTGCTTGACGGGCCTGACAAAGGAATCGATGCCGAGACGGTGAACCACGACTTGAGGATCTAAACTGGGCATCTCATGATAATGCCAAGCAAAGATGTCTTGATTTGCTCACAAGAAGGCAGTGAAATTCTCTTTCTCCTTTGAAGACATGTTTGTCGAGATGAAAGTGAGCCTGGGGTCCGGCTTTGTCTCCTAGATTTATCTCCTCGAGCTCATCAGCTGTGACTTGACAGCCTTCTTCTCATTCTTTGGGGCCTCTTGCAACTCATCACCATTGGCTTCAGAGGTTTTCTCATTAACCTCAAGTGCATAGACCCATGATCCTAACATCTCTGCTACCAATAGAGCTCTAGCTTAGGTCGTGATTTCTGCACCTTTCTAGAACTGGGCACAAAAGGGTCGACCTCAAATATGGACGGCATATCAGGCTGCAGGAATTTGAGTTGAAATTTACTGTGAAGTTGAGATTCAGTGATGGCGGGGCCAGAGGCACCCTCATATGAATCGCTTGATCTTTGCATGGGTGTTTGCGATGTTTGCCCCCTGCTAACTGATACGTCATAGACATGTACTGTAACAATCCTAATATTTAAAAAAAAAAAAAAAAAAAAAAAAAAAAGGAGAAAATATGCTTATAAATAGGTGATGTTCTGTTTGAGTATGATGGTCCTTGGGGACCATCACTGTTTTCAAAAACTTTTACTTCGTTTAACTTTTGCTTGCCTGTTTCGCTTGCCTGCTTTTGCCTCCTGCTGCTTGCAGCTGGCAACGTCCTTTAGCGGACGTGGTTTTCGTACGATAAAAGTCTGCTTTTAACGCGACACCTCAGGTATGAGGTAGAGCGTAAGAAAATAATATAATAATACGTTATAAGAATTTAAATAGGGGATGTGAGCACTCCCACTCTAAAACAAAATTTTGAGATCTCTCTCTCTAGTCAAAACACAGTGAACTTCTCTCTCGAACCCAAATTTTTATCGGAAGCTCCCTCTCAAATATTTTAGGTAAGTGACATCGTCTTCCTGAAAAATAGTCTATTTTTAATAAATAGTGATATTTTCGTTTAGGATCTTTATTTTATCAGTTTTGTGTGTATGTGACATCGTCTTTCTGAAAAATAGTCTATTTTTAATAAATAGTGATATTTTCGTTTAGGATCTTTATTTTATCAGTTTTGTGTGTAAGTGACATCGTCTTCCTGAAAAATAGTCTATTTTTAATAAATAATGATATTTCCGTCTAGGATCTTTATTTTATCAGTTTTATGTGTAAGTGACCTTATTGTCTCGAAAAATAATCCATTCTTTTTAAAAATAAAATGAAATAATTATTTCTGCTTATTATCATGAATTTTAGGCGCGATAAATTTTATGCGCACGTGACCTCATTATCTTGAAAAATAATATTTTTAATAAAAATTGTGATATTTTATCTATGTTAGAAATTTTGAATGCTGTAAATTAGAAAAATAAATTTATTTATTTTTCTTGTCTGTTGTTAGAAATAAATGTGATATTTTTGCTTTTAGTAAAATTGTAATAATTCCGTATTCTTGAATTTTTATAAGAGTTTTTCTATACATATTAAATTGGCAATTATGCTAGAATGCCTTTACAAACTACTACCTTTCTAAATTTGAGCCCAAAATATTTGATTGGTTATTTTTGAAATATTATAAAGAGTGACTGTTATTAATGGTTTAAGTGAAATTCATATTAATGGTTTCAGTGATATGTTGAGTACATGATATTGCTGCTTTCGAATGTTTAAAGAGATTTAGAAATAATTTAAGTATGCAAGTGGACTCATCCGGTTCGCCGGTGAGGTATAAGTGGACCTATCTGGGACGCCGGTAGGGATTAAGTGGACTCATCCGGTACGCCGGTGAGGTATAAGTGGACCTGCAGGGATTAAGTGGACCTATCTGGGACGCCGATAGGGATTAAGTGGACCCATCAGGACACTGATGGGGTATATAGGTGACCTACTTGGGACGCCAGTAGGGTATTTTGTGAAATCCTTTGAATTATGCACTACCGTTAAAGTGTTATATGCATTTCAATTATTCGGTTTATACTTAATTATGCATTTATTGAAAGTGAAACTGTTGATGCATTTCTGTTAATAGATCTCATTTTGGAAAATATTGATATCTTTCAACCATGATTATTTTTAGAATTATGATGATCACTTACTGAGTAGCCAAACTCATCAAACTATGGTAAAATTTTTCAGGATAACTGCGGCTTCATTTTGAGTGCTAGTCAAGATCAACTTTGGGAAGATATTGTAGTTTTGCTTAAACTTTCTTTATTTACTTTGTAAGACCTCGCCACTATAAATTTATCCTATCAATAGATGTATATATGTTTTGTCTGTCACATCTCAGGAATAACAGTACTGTAAATTCTTGGGGTGTGACATGTACCATGTGGCAAGCTTTCTCAGAATATAAGTTATGCCCTCTTGATTCTCTCAATCTTTGCTCAAAGTCAGACTCAGTAGGCCATTGGGGTTTCTTTGACTTTGACTTGTTGTGCTTCTCGGTAGAAGAGGATGGCTCAGACTTAGCTCGAGCCGCCAAGGCATTAGCAACTGTTAAGAATTCAGCCACCTGGGCTAACGTCTTTTTCAGCCGTCTCTAATGTGTCCTACTTATATTGGTTCCTTCGAGCCCTCTGTAAAGAACCTCAAAGTCTGGGCATTTCAAGAATAAGAAAAAGAAGGAGAAGGGTCAGTAGGTGAGGGACTTTTAAGGTCGTTCCCCTCATTTGATCCATCTGGGAAGCTTTTACGTCTTCACTAGAGTTGGACATCTGTAGAGGGTCTTTCGGGTCTTTCCCTTGCTTAAACCATTGGGGAGTGCTTTTAACGTCGTCACCCTCATTGGACATGCCCCGAGTAAGAGATGACTCAGGTGTATCCTCTTGATGAGATGAGGGAATGAGGTCATTGACGATCGGGATAAAGTCTTTTAAAGTCGATAAGGGAGGAAGAGGCCTAGAAATTATGGCTTAGCCGGTTGCTGAGGAATTTTGTTCTTCCTGTGAGCAGCCCTTGGTACTCGTCTTCTTCTAGTCGCCTTTGGAGGTGCTTAGTTCGTCTTGTTAGGTTTGTGAACAGCCCTAGCTTGATGAATCGCTTCTCACTTTAAAGATTGGAGCCTACTTCGCCCGTGATGGACATTCCATGGTTGGGAAGTTGAGGGTTCAGTGAGATCAAAGGCTTCATCATGGGAGTCTTGTACTAAGACACTCTCCTGAGTGGAAGTATCGACTTGTGGGCGTTCAACATAAGCAATGTGACCTGCCTAGACTTTTTCATTAACCACAGCTTCAAACCCATAACATTCATCCAATTCATGGCCCCACATCTGATGGTATGGGCACCAGTGATTATCTGTCCCTTAAGCGAGGTGCTTAAGCTGCCTCGTTGGATTAGGAGTGACGAGTCCTTGCTAGAGCATCTCCTCAAATAGAGACTTGGGGATCCCTGTATGGAATGTCACCAACTTCTTGGCCTCTCTACATTTTCTTTGCTAATAAATTGTGGAATTTAGAGCAATCGCTTAGGTCATGCCCCTATATCTGATGTTATGGGCACCAGAGACCCTCGGCTCCTCTAGTCCAGTGCTTTGGTTGTCTTGTTGCTTTCGGTGTGATGAGGCCTTCTTGAGACATCATGGAAACTAAGGCGCGAAGGATGCTAGGTGCCTCATCTTCCTTCTGAACTGTCACTGCGTGGGACACTTCTTCTGCCCCAATTGCTTTTTTGAGTTCTTTGAGCTTGATCTGACCCTTTTGGATCAGAGCCTCGATGTGATCTTTAAGTGTTCAGCATTCTTCCATGAAGTGGTTTACCATTCGATTATACGCACAGTATCTTGCGTGCGTATCGAGACCATCTTGATCGTGAAACTTGATTTCGAGCAACTCAATCATATTCTGTTCTAGCAACAGTCGGAGCAACGCGAGAACTCATACCTTTTCAAAAGGATAAACCCTGCTCTGATGTCTGCTCCAACAGTCACCTCGGTTAAGGTTTGCAGGTGGGGGTACCTGGTTGTATGACGGTTGTTGTTTGTCGGTTTGAGGTGCTATCTTTGTTGTGCTTACCCCTTTGGAGAGGTCGAAAGTCTGAGAAGCAGTCTTCTTTGGATCACTGACGATAACAGTTGCACTGATTACCCCTTTTTGTTGGTTGCCCCGGGTGTTGGCTCGAAAACTACCATTGCCCTGGTTGTTTCCAGAGCTTGAGGGCTATTTTCGTGAGCCACCATGGTGGTGTGACAGACTCTCTATGCGAACTTACTTAGAAATCAGTGTTTGAACGTATTTTTCAACACCTTGGTCCCTGATAGGAAGTAGGTCAATAAAGCATACAAAATAGTGGAAATTCCTGATAGTCTCAGAGTGGCCCCAAAATTTGTCAAGATCTTCATCAGCACTTCAAAATACCACCTGCCAAGTTTCATCATGATCAGACATGTTTATGGTAGTGAACACAAATAAACAATTTCAGCGAAATCGGTCTCTAGCCCTGAAATGGACCCTGTAACTAGAGTCATACTTTTGGTGCATCAAACAGCTGTGGGACGACCACCATTGGATCCGATACGGTCGAATGCCTTTATGGGTCAATTTTGACTTAATCAGACACTCCAAGATAAAGTTATGGGTGAAATACCAAAAAGGGGTAGGTCGCACACTATTCCCCTGTGGCCTCACTGCATCAAAAAAACCATTAAAGATGGTTGTTTTTACAGTCACAACTAGTCACTTTTGGGGCCTATAACTCACTGACCCCAAGTCGAATCGCTCCCAAATTTGGTGAGCGTGTTCGTCTCATTAAGGCGAGCAATTCGATATGTGGTACGCCCTGTGAGAACGCCCGAATAGAGAGAAAAACTAAATGAAAGTCACTGATTCATGAAAGAAGTTGCAAAACATTCAACAAATAGCACACCTGGCTCGAGCAGTCAGATCACAACGCTCGCATACCTGGTCGAAATGAAACCAATTGTATTATGTGCGTCAGGTCTGAGGTTATCTCTAGTCCAAACCTCGTATATGATGAATAGTTGGATTTCACACATAAAGACGCCAAAGCTGCTATAAATTTTGGTCACCGGATTTCAAGATTCCGGTTCAAAACTCAAGACGACAAAATCTTCATCCGAACACAAAATGAAGCTATGTTTGTTGCAACGTGATCGTGATGACATGCTATGTGTGATTCAATGAAGAATCACGAAGAAACATCAAGAAACGAGCGCACAATCAATCCGAACTTTTCAAGATTCATCCAAAATTCATGTCTCATGATCATGACTGAAAAACATGATTCATGGCTTGAAGTTGTTATCAAAATGATCACCATGTCGAGCCCTATAAGAAAAAAAAAATCCTTCGATCAAATGGGCGTCAGAACGACCTCGGGTCAGCCATGGAAGATCATGCAAGTTCTCTTGCAACAGTAGGGACTGTTTTGGAATTCCACACATTGTTAGGCAGGGGTAAAACAGACCTTTTGCACCCATTTTTAGAATTTCTTTAAATTCAATTAAGTTGTTGTTATCATCAATTTTAGGTAGTTTTTTGGCATACACCCACTTTTTAGCCCAATTCTATATAAACAGGTAATGGCTCACTGTACAAAGAACGGATTCATTCTTCTTGGATCAATCAATAAAATTATGAATTTTGCTAAAGCTTGTGGGTACATCTTGGAGGGAGGGAGGGAGAGAGAGAGGAGAGAGAAGAAAGGGGTTGGTACCCTTCGAGTAGGTAACTTTCGATGCTCCCCTCTTTCTCTCTCCTCCCCTCTTTCTCGTCTCTATGTCTTTCGCCCTTTTTTTCTCATCTCTATCTCTTTCTCTCTCTTCTTCTCATCTTTATCTCTTTCTCTCTCTTCTTGTCTCTTTCTCTTCTGCCCTCTTTCTCATCTCTATCTCTTTCTCTCTCCTCCCTCTTTCTCATCTTTATCTCTTTCTCTCTCTTCTTCTTATCTCTATCTCTTTCTCGCTCTTCTTCTCATCTTTATTTCCCTCTCTCCTTTTCTTCTGTTGCAGTCGGTGAAGCCTAGCGCTGGCTGGATTTCTCTCTCTTCTTCTCTTCTGTTGTAAGCCTAGCGTTGACTGTGTTTTCTCTCTCTTCCTTTTAACACAGTAAGCAATGCCTAGTGTCAAGTGTGTCTTCCTTCCATGTCTCTCTTTTATTCTCTCTCCTTTCATACTCTTCTCTTTCTTTCTCCTTCCTCCTTCCTTTTGTTCCCTTCTTCTCTTATTTCATTTCTTATTCTTTCCTCATAACCATCATTTTGTTATTCTTTCATTCTACTAAGAGGGATTGAGGTTAGCCTCTCAGGGTAATCCTGTCGTCTAGCAGTAATATTGTTGTGCCAAGATTACTTGGCTCGCTTTATTGCCATGACGGACGAACCATCATGTCTAACTAGTCGGTACTGGTAATGACGTCTAGTAGTAATCCTATGAGTCAGTCTTAGTTATCGAGCCTGTTCATCTACCACGTCAGACCAATTATCCATCAGCTTAGTCACCGTTCTGATCCTCTCGCTCAGCCGAATTCTTCTCTTCCTCGTCTTTCTTCTCTTATTTTTCTCTCCTTCATTTTGAATGTGCATGCTTGTGTACGTTCATTAAAGAGGAAAAGGGTGAGGTCTGACCCACCTGTCTTATAACCTTTGCCATATGTATGTGATTGCAGAAAACAGAAGAATACAAGCCAAGGGAGGCGATTCCGAACCAGTTTTATTACTGAGGGCTTTCTTCGTGATGTAGGAGGGCCCCCACACGAGGAAACCCGAGTAAGTCCCGAACCCACCTTAAATTCCTCTCTCACAGGTTGGTGACACCTGTCCTCGTTCTCGAAAGAGATTCTTGAGAGAGTGATCTCAAAAACGTTCTGGATCGTCCCTCGACACCCGAGATACATGCCCCCCGATCCTCAAAACAAGATCGAGGCACTTAACTAGCTTGGTGACTCCACTAGGGACTTACTACCCCTTAGTTGGATCGTTCTTGTTTGGCTAGTTTCTTGTTTTATTATTTTCTTTCATTATCTCTTCACATTTTATTTAAGGCTTTTGGGTTCTGTAACCCATTTATCTGGATTGGGGATTTTCTTATCCCCACATTCGAGAGTGTCCCTAGGGAACAAGTCCCTTCGACTTCGTTCCCAACCATCCTGTTGAGCAAAGACCCCTTGTCTAGCTCCTAGGTCTTAACCTGGACCGATGTGAGGCAGGACTTAAAGGTCCCTTACTGCCCATCTCCTCGCTCTGGTGGAAACTCCACCAAGGTGCCCTGCATCGACAACACTTTTGTTGCCCCACACAACATGCACCCAGCCACCGGCAAGTTACTTGTCCTTCGTGTTCCTGAGGTACGCTGGAAGGCTGCCCAGTCCCTTTCTGTAAAAGGCAAACAAGTTGTCATTGCTTCTATGGGTTGCCATAAGGCTACCCCCCACATTTCTGCACCATTAGTCTCTATCCCTAGAGGCTCAACACATCGAGGCGGAAACCCGACGAACTCCACCCCTCACACACACCACAAGGCTCGTGGGTCACCCACTCGAGCCACATTTCAGGGCAACCCTTGAGCTACCCTGAGTCAGCATCCAAGATCAGACCTTCTAAGGTCAGGTCCTGTGCACGCTGATCACGTGCATCTCACTGCTCGGGACAACACCGTCATTATGCCAACTCGAGTACACATGAGACGACCTCCTCATCTTCATATTCAGCCCACACAAGTGCACTTTGTAAGGGGCAGGCCTACACCTGTTCTCTTACAGACACTTGCTCGTAGTTCTCGGCCTCCTAAGGCAAAATCACTTGCACGAGCACGGGCTGACCACCAGGTCTCCCATAATCCTTCTTCAAGGGGCGCACATGCGTCGCCATCACAGACATCCCCTCGCCCTAGACTTGGGCCTTCTCATGACTCAATCTTGCTCTGACCCACTCCTCCTTCATCGAGCAAGCACCTTCAGCCTTGGCACTCGAAGGTTTTCCCCAAGAGTACCATCCTGAACGAGCCCCATCACTTTTGTCATGTCTCTAGAGCTCATAAGAGAGCCCAAGGCATTGATCTGATGGAAGATCGAGTCCTCCATCCTCCCTAGCCTAAGATGACTCTAGTTCTTGGCCCTCACCCATTGCCACACTTGATGGAGATAGCTCTCTCCTGTGCAAGAAGAGCTGACCAACCGCGACCTAGATCGTAGTTTTGGCGCGAGGTCCATCAAAACCTCAACGTTAAACGCGATGGAGGTTTGTAAGTTTTGACTAAGGAGGTGACCGAGGCCGTCAAAACAACCAATTCTAATGACCCTCTTCATCTGAAGCCCTTTTACCCCCTTCAGAATATGAAGCCAGAAGAGGACTTTCATGAGCCTGGTGTTGTGGTTTATTGTAGTAGAAGAAGACCCAACCACTCAGTAGCTACTGTCCCAAGGCCATCGAGAGCCGATCCAAATGCGATCCGCATACAAGAGTCGAGTTCAGTCAAGGCTTGCTGGCCCCTGCTGACTGACATACCACTTATGACCCGTCAAGTTCGTAAGCCCTCAGTTTCCACTATTGTTGGCCTCCATAGAGAAATGGTCAATGTAATTGTTGTAAGCGAGCTTGGTGATGCGTAGGAAGAGTGCATGAACAAGTTTGAGGATACGGTGTGTACGATGATGGAAAAGATCGATTGTATCGACACCGCACCCCAGTCGGCTAATCATGAAGTCAATTCCCATCACTCTGATGGTGCACCTCCACAGAAGCCCCCTCCCTCTACCTCACAGGACAATTATGTCCCTCATCCTGTCTCTCAGACTGACATTGACACTATGGTCACCCATAGCCTAAAGAAAAGACAAATGCTGGGGATATAAGGTGCGACGCCTTATCAAAGGCTACACCCCTCGTATGTTTATCAGGTCCGGCTATACCCCTCGTATGTTTATCAGGTCCCGTTTCCCTCAGATTATAAGAAAGGGAAGTTTCCTTTATTCAACGGAATAACGTCCCCAAACCAGCATATTGCCCACTTCTAGGCAGCATGTCGAGAAACAGCAATTGATGAGAGACTTCTTCTTCAATAGTTCGTTGAGACCCTTGATGGCCCAGCATTTCAATGGTATGCCAGACTTCCTCCAAACTCAATGCATACACGGGAGGAGATGGAGAAACTGTTCTATCAATGCTTCTATGAAGTCGAGAGAGAGTTCAAACTATCGAAATTCTCACCTTGACTCAAGACTCTTATAAGCCTGTGGATCAGTTTATATCAAGATGGAGAAATTTGGCTTCCCGCCATCCTAATGTTATGCTTGAGAAGGAAACAGTCCAAACTTGTGTGCGGAACACCAGACTCGAGATCGCTCTACATGTCGAGGCCTCTAATCCGACCTCAATGTCAGAGTTGATCTCTAAATCAGTTCGCATAGAAAGCTTATCATGCCACCATGGTGGGACACAACATCCATCGACAAGCTCAGCAAACAACTGGGGCAATGGTAGCTCTCAGAATAACACACGGGGCAGCCAACAGAAAGGGGTAATCAATGCGACCGTCATGGTCACTGATTCATAGAAGGCTCCCTCCCAAACTTTCGACCTCTCTAAAGGCATAAGCATGGCAAAGGGAACACCCTAGGCTGGCAAGCAACAACAGTCACACAATCGGGTACCCCCACATGCCAACCTTGATCGGGGTGATTATTTCACCAGGCATAAGAACAAGGTCTATCCCTTCAAGAAGGAATGGTCCCCGTGCTGTTCCGGTTATTATTGGAACAAAATATGATACAGCTTCCAAAAGCCAAGTTCCCCGAGCAACCTGCCTACCATTGGAGGATCAACCATCCTACAGGTGATTGCTACACACTGAAGGATAATATCGAGGCCCTGATTCATAAGGGTTAGATAAAGCTTGAAGACTTAAAGAGGGCCTTTGCAGTAGCTGAGGCCTCCCATGCCGTAACCATCAAAGAGGAAGACGAAATGACTGATATCCTTTACGCCTTCTTCATTATAATGTTTCAGGAAGGCAAAATCACACTGAAGCAGGCAAGGCAACCCCATCACCTTGTTAAGGGCACTAAAGATTGTTGGTGCCAGTACCGTCAGATAAGAGGCCATTACCTGTCAGAATGCACAAATTTCCTGGATATAGTCGCAAAGAAAATGCGGGAGTGTCAAGAGTTTTACAATCTACCCGTAAGTGATCCGTAAGTCATTCCTCTATCATGGCAAGAAGATCTCACAAAGTAGGACCTTCCTATCAATGACTCGGACTCCACCGAATCCTCGACTTCCCAACCATGGATAGTCTACCATGGCCGAAGCACACTCAAGTCCTTAAGACAAGAAGCAATTCGTCAAGCTAGAGTTGTTCGCAAGCCCAGCGAGACGAATCAAACATCACCTCAGAAAACCAGAAAGAGATGGGTACCAAGGGCTACTCGCCGAATAAACAAGACTGCTCAACCCACAGTCAAGCAGGAATTTCTCAGGCCCCTTCCTCCACTGCCAACTTTATTGGACTTCATCCCTTATACGATCCTTCTTCCTTCTTGTAGACACCCCGCTTTAAATCTGGAAAGTTATGTGGTTTTCTTGGACCCACCCTTAGGATCACATTGACTTAGTGAACCCGAAATCCATAGGTCACACAACTTACCCTTAGACCAGAACCATTCTACCAACCTAGAAACCCTCCTGTTTTGACCCAAAACCCTAAAAAAGGGCTGTTTTACAAAAATAATCATTAAAAATAGTAAACAACTTCATTTCAACCCAAATGTTTTATGGAAGCTTCACAAAGGTTCAACAACATGTTTGAAAAATACTTTTTTGAATCGGAGGTGTTTTGACCTAGATGACACTAGGTGTGTTGCCTAGGTGACACTGACGCATTTTCACTGAAACGTGTTTTTACGCGTTCCCAATCATTTCCCCTACTTTCTAGGTCATTTATCTTGGGCGTGGGGCCTAGGGAAAGCTATATGTATCTCCCAAAATTCGTTTTTTTAAAGTCGAATGATGTTGACCGAGGATTTGTTGGTTGCGGGGATAACACTAGCTCAACAAATCCCTTGTTAAAAAAAAAAAACTATCTCGGTGGTCATTTGAGGGAGTTGGAACAAAGACTCTGGGAGACATTAAAAAACCTAAGAGACTTTTGAAAATCTCAGAATCTTTTGAAACTTTGCAGAAATGTTCTAGGTAGCATTTTGTGACTGTTCCCAATTTTCTCGGGATAAATAAAATATTTTAGAAACACAAAAAAATAGTTTTTTGTTAGATCTGTAGTTCCCTCTTGTCGCTTTATTTTAATTTACTTTAATAAAAAACTATTTTATTTGTTGTTTCTAAAAGTTTACAGTAAGATTATTTTATCAAAAAATACAAGAAAAAAATATAAAGAATATAAAAAAAATGATTTTTCTGGGCGACACACGTAGGTCGCCCATCTTTCAAGGGTGACACTACCCGTGTCACACAGGAGACACGCCCTGTGTCGCCCAAATCAAGACATTTTTTATTTTACTGGAAATTTTTAAATCTATTCTATGACCTCTCTTGAATCTGTTCACAAATTGTTTGATCAAAATAAAATTTTTTAAATACCAAAAAATTATGTTACTCGATATAGGTGTGTCCTATCTAAACTTCCCCGTTTTCCAGTTATTTTAATTTGTTTCAGAAAAAAAAAAATTTTATTGTTTCCGATAGTTTAAATTAGTTTCATTGCATCAAAATCCATCATTCAAAAATATAAAATAATTTTTTTTTGTTTTGGCGACACATCTGGTGTTGCAAAGCATACATGGGCGACACTACTTATGTCGCCCGGGCGACACGCTCTGTGTCATCCAAACTAAAAATTATCTTATTGTTTTGAAACTTTGTAAATATTTTCTATAGAATCTTAGCTGCATTCTCACAAAATTTAAGCTTAAAATAAAATTTTTAAAAATACAAAAAAATTGTTTTTCTTCAAGTAGGTCTTCTCTATTCTTGACTTTCTGATTTCATTCTAGTAAGTTAATTTGGGTTGAATTCCTGTTTTTCCTGATTTTATCATGCTTAGTTTAATTATTTCTCATCAATTTTAAAATTATATATATATATATATATATATATATATATATATATATAGTTGACAGTTGCTTACAGTCTCCCTGAACAGTGTCCTGTTCGAGTCATCCTAGACTCGGGTCATGCTTGAATTAGCATGGACTGCGCTTGGTTTCACTACTTTGACCATACATTCTTAGGGGTTCCTCACTCCTCCATCTATATTGTGCCTCGAGCAAGTTTTACCTCGAAGCATGCATCGTTAGGCGCGATCAGCATCGAGCGCTCAATTGTTTTCTTTCTTATTGTGTGCCTGTGTGATTGACTTCATTTTCATTTGTGTGCTTCTTTACACACTCTAGCACACACCAACCGGGAATCTCGAAGAACTAGAAAACAAATTTTTCGAAAACCCCCAAAATCCGCGTTAACGGCGTGAGCGGAATTTAGCATTAAGAGCCCAGGCGGTTGGGATTCGCGTAACTTTAACTGTGACCTCTTCTGTAATACTTTGCCTCAAAGAAATTCCGTGTATAGAAGGAACTGGTGAACATCCTAAAACAGGAGGACAAGACCTATGTGGGGGCCCATATCAGCCTAGCTATATTTCAATAGTTAGGAACTCACTCTCAAGCCAAGCCTACTCATAATCAGACTAGGTCAAATGTTTTCATGTGCTTGCTTGCTTATTTCTTATCGGTTAATCTTAGATTCCAGTCCGGACCCGCTTTTGGTCGGAGCTGAAGCTTCTAGGTTCAAGTTCAGGCTTATACCCAGGCTAGCCCAGGTCCGAACCAGGTTTCGCCTAAGTCCGAAACTAGGCACCCTCTTTTTCAAGCCGAAGGCTCGTTCCTAGGTCATCATTGTTCCAATCAAGGTCCACGTCTGGTCTGATCATTAAAACTCTCTGGGTCTAAGTCCAGGCTTGTACCCATCCTAGCCCAGGTCCGAATCAGGTTCACACCCAGGTTCGAACCTAGGCCCCCTCTTGGTCTGAGCTGAAATGTCATTCCTTGCTCATATTTGATCCATTCCAGGTCCGCACATGGTCTGATCATTAAAACTTTCTGGGTCCAAGTCTAGGCTTATACTCATCCTAGCCCTGGTCCGAACCAGGTTCACACCCAGGTCCAAACCAAGGCCCCCTCTTAGTCCAGCCAAAGGCTCATTCCAAGTTCAATTTGATCCAGTCTGAGTCCACATCTGGTCTGAGTTTCAAAACCCTCTAGGTCCAAGCCCAAGCTTGCACCCATCGTAGTCCAGGTCTGAACCCGGCTCGCACCACGGTCCTAACCTGGACCCACACTTGGTCCGAGCCGAGACTAAGATCTAGTCAAGATCTTAGTCTAGGTTCTAGTATAGGTCTAAGTTTAGAGTTAGCTATAGGGATAGATTAGGCTCACCCTAGCTTAGGGTCTGAACCAAAACCCAGTGAGTCTAGATTCTAGTCTAGTCTAGTCTTAGCTTAAGCCTTATTTAAGGTTTACCCTTAGAGTCAGGCTAGGCCCACCGTAGTTCATCAAGTCTAGATCCTAGGACCCTGCTAAGAGCAATCACCATGCCAGTCACCTAAGGAGACTATGATGATTGTTCTAGGACCAACTCTAAGCTCAACCTTCTCAAACCTAGGGACCACTATGCTACAATCCCTTGGGATTACGATCAGAACTCAGCCCAGTCCATAATCCGATGCCCCTTTCTCCAACTAGAGGAAGAGTCCCAAGGATCTACTCCCAATCCCGAGGTGTGTATGGTCCAAAAAGCGGGATCTGCCTAGAAAATATAGGGAACCTTACATAGCCACAGTAGGGGCCGTGTAACCTTAGCTAACCAAAGTAGGAGTCGTTCGAGGGGAGAGGTCCATACAGTATCTAATACCCCCCAGAAGTCGCACGCAGATAACCTTGAGGCTCAACGGTCTCAAAATCAAGACCCATTTAGGTCTAGGAATTCGAACCCAACATCAAGTCACCATAGTACAGCCCATGACGTCCTGAATACGGTACGCAGCAAAGGTGTCAATCTAGGCCAACCCTTCGGTGAGATGAACGTTCAGGCCACCCTTAAGAGTCTAGTTGATAGGTTACACTGTCCAGACCCTAGTTTATGGGTCGATCCTAAACCAGCCTAATAGCATAGGTCAACCCCTAGCACAGCCCAGTCAGCCAATTCTTCAATCGGTCCCTCTGGTAAATCCGGTCCAACAAACATTGTAGTTTCCGCAACTGGTGGCGACTCCTATGGGTCAGTACGTCCCTCAAGAACAAATGTGTCAAACCGCCCCAGTGACCGTGGGTCATCAATCTTAGGCACAAGCAGGCCAACATCTACACAAGTCTCGACTCATTAGTCTATGCTTGGAAACCCATCGACTGGTGGGCCTACTATCATGCCAAAGACCCAACAAGATAGCACCATAAAGGTAGTATAAGATATGCTTGTAAGAATGGGTATGCATGAAATCATACCCCCAAAGGCCTTTGTTCATGAGACCCTTGGAGGCATGGAAGACCTTCCCCCTGGGTTTGTGATCCCGGAGTTTAGAAACAAATTCAATGGGAAGAGTGACCCAGATATTCACATCAACACGTACCTCCTCTCTGTTTGAGCTTTGCAAGATAGGCTTAACCAGCTGAAGGCCCTGTTTTCACAAACATTGACCTGCGAGGCCTTGAACTGGCATCAGAGAATAATGACCGCTCAACCACACATTACTCCAGATAAAATGTTCAACCAGTTGGTCTCTCATTATTGTGGGTCGACACGAAGACCTCTCTCACTGGGTGAGCTCAGTGCCACAAAAAAAAACCCAAGAGAATCCTTCGAGGATTTCATTGGTCAATTTTGCGAGGCGACGATGCGGTCATCGAATGTCCACTTACAGGCCCAGCTAAAATCTCCGTGGTCTTAGAAAATGCCGCTCCTAAATACAGGACTTTCTTCAACCAAGGCATTGTCCCCCATTCTTTCGACTCAATGATCAAGCTGGTGGCACAACTTGAAAGGAAGAGAGGGGCACCCCACTGCACAAGGCCCTATAACAAACCCATCACGACTCCTCAGAATAAGAGCAAGAGCAATAGTAAGGGGAATGTTTCCGGTCAGGTTAATGAGGTTGTCATTAATGGACCGGCTCCAGGTTCAGCCACCCAGCATAACAATAGGAATCAAAATCAAAGGGGTTAGCCTAGAGCTAATGCTTAAAATAACAATCGATGGAGAGAGGACAACTTCACTCCTCTCAAAGACCCGTTAGAAAAAGTGTTGGAGTTACTCTTGAAGAAAAACATGGTTCAACTCCCGCGACCATCTGAACTACCATTTGAGGTTAAGGATAAGAACAGATGGTGCAAGTGGCATAGAAACCATGCTCATGATACCCAAAATTGTTTCTATTTGAAGATCATTCAAGGGTTGTTCAATAGGGGCGACATCACTGTCGGACCTAGTAATCAACCTGTTGAGGAATCTAATCAAAAGATGAGTATCTTCACAAATTCTCTCCCAAAAACTATGACCACAACAACCGATTAAACGGGAGCTCCGAGTAACTCAAAGGAGGATGTTATCATTCATATAATTGAGAACGGAGACGAAGAGGATGATCATAGTCAATTCATATTCGCTGACAATCATCACCTCCAAGAGGCTGAAGAAGATCTTTTAAGTCTTCTTAGAGGAAACTCTTCGTCCCCGAACTCTAATGACCCTCCTAAGTGGGACCAGTATGAAGAAGATGATACCTTAGATATTGACATGGTCAGAGCTAATGAGAGGGGGTCATCTTCCAAACGAGGGGCCATCACCCCGAAGTCTCCCACTACACGTCCAAATAAGGGGCCAACACCTTAAATGTCAAAAGAAGTCAAACCTTTGAAAATTCTAAGGGACCCACCTAAGCCACCTTCACAAGATTTCTTGAGTGATCCACCGATTTGGGATCAAGAATTGAATATTGAAAATCTGATCAAACTACCTCCTCAAGAGGCAGGCTCTCTAAAACTCATTAACAACATGAGCACAACTTCGATAATTGGAGCACCACCATGTCAAGAGAATGCATCCAGCAAAGAGCACGTTTCGAATGGAACAGAAAGCCCTGTAGTGGCAACCCCATCAAAATATTCAACAAGAGCAAACTCCTCTCATGAAAAGGATACAATAGGGACAACTAATGATATTGAACCCTTCTTTGTTGACTCCCAACATGTCATAAGGCCATCTAGTACCAACTCAACCACTCCTCTTGTGCGAGAGTCTCATCTAAGCTCAAACATTGAAAGGAAGTCTACTTCGAAGTTAACCCCCGAGAAACAATTCGTAATTTGCAATGAAAAAGATTACCGAAAAGGAATTGGGTAATCACTCACCCCATGCCAATAACGTAATGAGGCATTCATGCCTCAAGCTTCAGAAGGCATTAACGCCTAATGTGTAACATAAAATACTCCATTAACAAGAAAACCTTGATGAGCGTATCTGTCCATACAGAGGGCTAAGGGATTTGGAAACTGATAGTGATTTTTAGTCCCAAAATCAAGGTTCAAGTGGAGCACTTTAAAGGAAAAACATCAACAAAAATTCAACAACCATTGTCAAAAAGATTTTAGATGCCAACCTATGTTAACGGAAATTAGAGGAAGACCGATCTTAGAACCTCCCTGCCACTTGGAGGAGGGAAAGATGATCGAATTCTTACATGATCTTAAGGCAAATTGCTAAAAAGAAAAAAAGAGGCACCTTTGACTATTCTTTCCCCTCCTCTTCCTTTGTCATTCTTATCTTCTTAAAAAAAAAATATGAGATAAAAGGAGGAAAAAAAGTGAAAAGAAAATCTCATCTGCTGGGCTAAAATCTGAAAGGATTTCCAAGCATTGGAAAAAATATCACAGAGCTGAAAATCCGAAAGGAACCCTGGGTGATGAGAAAGTAAATAAAAAATCTTATCTGCAAGGCAAAAATCCGAATGGACTCCCTAGCGTTGAAAAAAATGTCACCGGGCTGAAAATCCAAAAGGAACCCCGGGACAATGAGATAAAATAAAGAAGTTCTCCCCTTCTACTTTCCAAAGTCTTTTATCTCTAAACCTCTTCTCTTCCTTTCTTTGAGTCAAAGTGGTGTTAAAAAAAAATCAATAAGCATTAGCCTGACGATCATTATTAAGGACCTAGATCTTCTCAAAATTTAAAAGGTGAGTGGTGGAAGAACGAAATTGGAAATCGAAAGAGATTCTGAATGCCCAGGGACGGTATACTGTATTTTCAGAACTCTGTTTCGCTCGAAACTCCAGAGAACTCTACTTTGAATTACAATACAGGAGCTGAGGTTGGAAGACAAAGAAATACTTGATGATTCCTCGTCCCAATGATTAAAGCAAGAACCCGATACACTCACATAAGGTCCACCAAAGCGGTCACAATTGGTTAAACTGTAAGACCTACACTAAAGAAACCACCCCCCAACAAGGGCACTATATATATATATATATATATATATATATATATATATATATATATATATATATATATATATATATATATATATATATATATATATATATGTATATAATAATAAGAATAATAGAAACTCTATAGTCATATGAGTATAATTGCCGACTACACCGTCTATCGCTGTATGATGCTAAACTGCTTAGAGGGCTCTATGGTTGCAGGAGCTAAAGCTGCTAACCAACATTGTTTTCCAAAATATCTCTCTCTTTTCAAAATTTTCACTATATGTTTATGCTTTAAAAAACTTTAATTTCTTTGCTAAAATTGTAGCCTGTCCCTGGTCCGGGTTCTGTTTCAAATCCCTTCCTACATTAAAAAATTTTTACAAAGACTTGTGAAAACGAAGGAGCTTGGGCACCCGTATATGATGAACACCGCATTGCTGTGATTATCGCGTTGCTGTGATTATCGTGTTGCTGTCTCACCTCTCTATTTGGAATTGATCAGACAAGTCTCGTCCTATAAAAAGCCTTTTCATATAGATAGCCTTAGGAAACCCCTAAGGAAATCAAAGAAATTGCCAGGGTTAAAATTTTCAAACATAGAAAACCCTGAGGTCAAGTGGCATGGTTGTAAAATCCAGCTCGAGTTTCAAGTCTACGTAACTCACCGACACCTCACGCCAAAAACCCTAGGATAAAAATACCCTAGGAGGGTGAGCAAGGGAGTGCAATGGCTCGGAGGGATAGTTGGTATGCCATCTACCCACGTGACGTCGGGATGACATTCATCTTTGACTTTCTCCTATCTTTAAAAGGATAGGGAGCGTCAGAGAGTATACTATTGCTACTCACCTGGCCCTCGAAGGATAGAGAGTGCATGTTCGCCTGCCCCTCTAAGGACAGGGAACGACTGCGTGTCTACTTCTTTTCCACTTTCCTATCCCTTGAAGGATAGTGAGTGTCAAAGAGGGGCAACTGTAGGCACCCCTTAAATCTGGCAAGTTCTATGGTTTTCTTGGACCCAAAGGATCACATTGACTTAGTGAATCCAAAATCCATAGGTCACACCACTTAACCTTGGACCCAAAACCATTCTATCAGCCTAAAAACCCTGTTACACCCTGCTTTGACCCAAAACCCTGAAAATACGTTGTTTTACAGAAAAAATCATTAAAAATAGTAAACAAATCCATTTTGACCCAAAAATTTTTTGGAAGCTTCACAATAGGCTCAAGAACATGTGTTAAAATGAAAATTTTAAATAAGAGGTGTTTTGACATGGACAGGTCTGAGTGACACTACTCGTGTCGCTCAGATGCGTTTTCATTGAAATGCATTCTCACGCGTTTCCCCGACTTTTTAGGTCATTTATCTTGGGTGTGGGGCCCGGGGAAAGCTATATGTACCTCCCAAAATTCGTTTTTTTTATATCCGAATGTTGTTGACCAAGGATTTATTGGTTGCGGGGATAACACTGCCTCAACAAATCCCGCGTTCTAAAAGAAACCATCTCGTGGTCATTTGAGGAAGTAGGACCAAAGACTCTGGAAGATTTTTAGAAACCTGAGAGACTTTAGAAACTTTAGGCTGGAAAGATAAACTTGAGAGATAAAGAGAGAACCTTTACCCTACTCTGCATCTCAAATCTAAAGTCACCCTAGATCCGAAATTAGGGTCCAACCACCCCAATACTACAGAGACTTTCTGATCATCAACACTGGAATTAGAAAGGCAAAAGAGGAACTGGTTTTGATACGGCAAACCCTTAGGGGCTCAGGAATCCGGGGCCATCCGGCCCGGTCAGGTACTCAATCTCCCTTCATTTCTTCTTTACTTTTTTTAATCTGATTTTGATTTTTTTATTGAAAATATTTTTTGAAAATGCTTTGGATCACGCTGGCTTCGCCACAGATCCGAGAGCAGATCTCCTCGTTTTCGAGAATATCTGATCTTAGATTTGAATTCCATTGTTTCCACTTTCTCTACCATATCTTTTCCTTTTCATTTTTATCAGTTTGAAGTGTCATATCATGGTGATCTACATCATTAGATCGCTTGATTCTGCGTTGTAAACAGTTTGAGGCCACCATGGGGCAAATCGAGCGTGATCTGAGCATCAAAATTTTGAAAATCTCATAAAAATTTTAAACTTTCCAGTGTTATTGGTACCATTTTGGGACTTTTCACAAATTTTCAAGTCAAAATAAAATATTTAAAAATGCAAAAGAAATAGTTTTATGTTAGATCTGCAGTCCCCTCATGTCGCTTTATTTTAATTTATTTTCATCAAAAAATATTTTATTTGCGGTTTCTACAAGTTTAAAGTAAGTTTATTTTATCAAGATATATAAGAAAAACATATAAACAAAATAAAAAATATAAATAGGTTTTTGGGCGACACCAGCTCACAAGGGCAACACGCCTTGTGTCACCCAAATTTAAAAATACCAAAAAAATATTTTACTCAATATAGGTTTGTCCTATCTGAACTTCATTGTTTTCCGATTATTTTAATTTATTTCATAAAAAAAATTGTTTTTATTGTTTATTAAAGTTTACAATAGTTAAATTGCATCAAAATCCATCATAAAAAAATATAAAATAAATAAAATAAAAATATTGTTTTTGGGCGACATAGCTGGTGTCGCCCAGCTTACAAGGGCGACACAGGTAGTGTCTCCCAAAATAAAATGTCTCCTATTGCTCTAACAATTTTTAGGTCTCTTCCAGAGACTCTTAGCTGCATTCTCACTAAACTTCAGCATAAAATAAATTTTTTAAAAATACCAAAAACATGTTTTGCTTAAGGTAGGTTTGCTCTGTTCTTGACTTTCTGATTTCATTCTAGTTAGTTAATTTTGGTTGAATTCTTGTTTTCTCTACTTTCATCATGCTTAGTTTAATTATTTCTCATCAAATTTAAAAGGAATATATATATATATATATATATATATATATATATATATATATATATATATATATATATATCATCCTCTACGGGACACGGTCCTAGGTGTCCAAGCAACCCTCAACAACATATTATATATATATATATATATATATATATATATATATATATATATATTGCACTCTCCCTGAACCGTGTCCCGTTCGAGTCATCCTCGACTAGGGTCACGCTCAACTTAGCACGGACTGTGCCTGGTTTCACATATTAGGCCATACATTCTTAGGGATTCCTAACCCCTCCATCTATATTGTGCCTCAAGCGAGTTTCACCTCGAAGCGCGCATAGCTAAGCTCGATCAGCGTCGAGCGCTCACTTGTTTTCTTTCTTATTATGTGCCTGTGTGCTTGACTTTATTTTCATTTGCGTGCTTCTTTACACACTCTAGCACACACCGACTGGGAATTCCGGAAAACCAAAAAACAATTTTTTCAAAAATCCCAAAATTACTGTTAACGGCTTGAGGGGAACTATCAAGAGCTGAGGGGGTTGGGATTCGGGTAACTTTAACTATGAGCGCCCCTCCGTAATCCTTCGCCTCAAAGCAACTCCGCGTATTGTAGGACCTGGTAAACGTCCTATAACAGGAGGCCAAGACTTTTGTGGGGACCTATATCAGCCTAGCCGCATTTCAATAGTTAGGAACCCACTCTCAAGCCAAGTCTACCCATAATCAAACTACGTCAAACATTTTCATGTGCTTGCTTGCTTATTTCTGATCGGTTAAACTTAGATTCCAGTCTGGACCCGCTTTTGGTCCGCGCTGAAGCTTCTGGGTCCAAGTTTAGGCTTATTCCCAGTGCAGCCCAGGTTCGAACCAGGTTCACTCCGAACCTAGGCACCCTCTTGGTCTCAGCCGAAGGCTCGTTCCTAGCTCATATTTCATCCTGTCTAGGTCCACATCTAGTCTGATCATTAAAATTTTCTGAGTCTAAGTCCAAGCTTGTACCCAACCTAGCTTAGGTCCGAACCAAGTTCACACCCAGGTCCGAACCTAGGGCCCCTCTTGGCTCTAGCCGAAATCTCGTTCCTGGCTCGTCTTTGATCCATTCTAGGTCCACATCTGATCTGATCATTAAAACTCTCTGGGTCCAAGTCTAGGCATATACCCAGCGTAGTCCAGGTCTGAACCAGGTTCACACCCAGGTTTGAACCAAGGCCCCCTCTTGGTCCTAGCCGAAGACTCATTCCTAGTTCAATCTTGATCCAGTCCGGGTCCCCATCCGGTCTGAGTTTCAAAACCCTCCAGGTCTAAGCCCAGGCTTGCTTCTAGCTTAGTCTAGGTTCGAACTAAGCTCACACTCTAGTCCAAACCCAGACCCACCCTTGGTCCAAGCCGAGACTCGTGCACCATCTAATTTAGATCTTAGTCTAGGTTCTAGTATAGGTCTACATTTAGAGTTAGCTCTAGAGATGGAATAGGCTCACCCTAGCTTAGGGTCTGAACCAAAACCCAGTGAGTCTAGATTCTAGTCTAGTCTTATCCTTGGTCTTACTTAAGTTTACCCTAGAGTTTGACTAGGTCGACCCTAGTTCGGCAAGTCTAGATCCTAGGACCCTGCCAAGAGAAATCACCATGTCAATCAACCAAGGTGACTATGATGACTGTTCCACGACCGACTCTAAGCCCAACCTTCCCAAACCTAAGGACCACTATGCTGTAATCCCTTAGGATTAAGATCAAAACTCAGCCCAGTCCATAATCCGATGCCCTGGTCTCTAACAAGAGGAAGAGTTTAGTCTCAAGGATCTACTCCCAATCCTGAGGTGTGTATGGTCTAAAAACTGGGCTCTGCCTGGGAAACTTTGAATAGCCATGGGGTCCGACCGAGCATTAGCATTCACGGAACCTTAGTTAGCCACAGTTGGAGGTGTGTAACCTTGGGCAACCAAAGTAGGAGTCATGCAAGAGGAGAGGTCCATGCTATATCTAATGCCCCCAAGAAGTTGCACCCAGATAACTTTGAGGCTCAACAGTCTAAAAATGAAGACCCATCTAAGTCTAAGAGGTAACCCATCCTCGAGTCACCATAGTATAGCCCATGATGTCCTGAATATGGTATGCAACAGAGAAAACTCTGAGGTCAAGTGGCATGGCTGTAAAATCCACCTCAAGTTTCAAGCCTACGTAACTCGCCAAAACCTCATGCCAAAAACCCTAGGAGGAAAATTCCCTAGGTGGGTGAGCATCGGAGTGCAATGGTTTGAAGGGATAGTTAGTGTGTCATCTGCCAACGTGATGTCTGAATGATATTCATCTTTGACATTCTCCTATCCCTTAAAGGACAAGGAGCATCAGAGAGTCTACTGTTGCTACTCACCTAGCTCTCGAAGGACATGGAGTGTGTGTTCACCTATCCTTTGAAGGACAGGGAACGATAGCGTGTCTACTTCTTTGTCACTCTCCTGTCCCTCGAAGGACATGGAGTGCCAATGAGGGGAAACTGTAGACACCTCACTTTAAATATAGCAAATTCTATGGTTTTCTTGGACCCTTAGGATCACATTGACCTAGTGAACCTAAAATCCATAGGTCACCCAACTTACCCTCGGACAGAACCATTCTGCCATCCCAGAAACCCTGTTACACCCTGTTTTGACCCAAAACCCAAAAAACATGTTGTTTTACGAAAAACATTATTACAAATAGTAAAAAAAAAATCCTTTTTGACCCAAAAAACTTTGGAAGCTTCACATTAGGCTCAAGAACACGTGTGAAAAATAAATTTTCAAATTAGAGGTGTCTTGATTTAGGCGACACTAGGTGTGTCGCCTAGACGAATTTCACTAGAACTCATTTTACATCTTCTCAAGCGTTTCCCCTACTTTTTAGGTCATTTCTCTTGGGCGTGGGGCCAAGGTAAAGCTATATGTTCCTCTCAAAAAAAAATTTTCTTTTTAAAAAAAAGCCATCTCGATGGTCATTTGAAGGAGTGGGAACAAAGACTCTAGGAGACTTTTAGAAACCTGAGAGACTTTAAAAATTTTAGGCTGGAAAGATAAACCAGAGAGATACAGTGAGAACCTTACCCTGCTCTGCACCTCAAATCTAAACTCACCTTATTTGAACGTATTTTTCAACACCTTAGTCCCTGGTAGGAAGCAGGTCAATAAAGCCTACAAAACAGTGAAAATTCTTGACAGTCTCATAATGGCCCCAGAACTGGTCAAGATCTTTATAAGCACTTCAAAAGACCACTTGCCTAGTTTTATCACGATCAGACATGTCTAAGGTAGTGAACACAAAGGAACAATTTTCGAAAACCTGACCTTTATCACCCTGAAACGGACCCTACAACTGGAACTACATTTCGGTGTCTAAAATCACTATGGGACCACAGCCATTAGATCCGTCACAGTCGAAAACCCTTATGGGCCAAGTTCAGCTTAATCAGACACTCGAGAACAAAGATATGAGAAAAACATTGAAACAGGAGGGGCTGCACACTATTCCCATGTGGCCTCACTGTACCAAAACACCATTAAAGGTGGTTGTTTTTACAGTCATGGACAGTCATGTTCAAGGTTTGTAACTCACTCGTTCCAAATCGGATCACTTACAAATTTGGTGAGCATATTCGTCTCGTCAAGACAAATAATTCGATATGTGCACGCCTCGAGACGATGTTTGAGTAGGGAGAAAAGCTAGAGAGAAGTTGCCGATCAGTGAAGAAATTGCAGAAAATTCAGCAATGACGTGCCTCGCTCGATGGATCAAATCACAACGCTCGAGCAACGGATCAACGCCAAACCAATTTCATTGTGTGCGTATGACCCAGGGTTATCATTGGTCCAAACCCCGTACATGATGGACAATCAGATTTCATGCATGAAGCCGATAAAGTAACTGAAATTTTGACCACCGGATTCTAGATTTCGACCAAGACTCAAAAGTTGAGAAATCTTTGTACGGGTTCCAAATCGTATCCCATTTGTTGCCACGGGATCGTGAGGGCATGCTTAGTGAACTACGACTAAAAATTATAGAAAAACATCAAGCAACGTGTGCACTATCGATCCGAAGTTTTCAAGATTTGAACAAATTACAAGTCTCATGATCATGGCTCAAAGTTGCTATCAAAACGATCGTCATGTCGAGCCCTACAAGAAAGCAGTAATCTTTTGATCAAACATGCATCAAAGCAACCCCGGGTCAGTCACGGAAGATCACGCAAGTTCTCTAGTAGGAGTAAAGATTATTCTAAACTTCCACACATTGTTAGGTAGGGACAAAACGGTTCTTTTGCACCCATTTTTAGAATTTCTTTTAACTCAATTAAATCTTAATTTTTAGTAATTAAGCCTAATTTTGATCAATCCACCCATGTTTGGGCACAATTCTATATAAATAAGCATTGCCTCATTGTAAAAGGGACCCTCGGCCTTTAGTTGATGGTTTGAAGATTGAATAAAAATTTTGATTTCTTGCTAGAGCCAGTGAGTACATCTTGGAGAGAGAGAGAGAGAAGAGAGAAGAAAAGGGTTGATACCCTTTGAGCAGACAACTTTCTCTCTCCTCCCTTTCTCTCTCTTTCTCTCTCTTCTCTCTTTCTTTCTCCTTTTCTCTCTTCTCTTTCTTTCTGATGCAACCGATGAGGATTAACATCGATTGGTTTCCTCTCTCTTCTGTCTTTCTCTCTCTTCTCTCTTTCTTTCTCTCTTTCTCTCTCTTCTCTCTCTTCTCTCTCTTTCTCTCTCTTCTCTCTCTTTTTGATGCAACTGATGAGGCTTAGCGTCGGTTGGTCTCCTCTCTCTTCTCTCTCTTTCTCTCTCTCTCTCTCTCTCTCTCTTTTCTCTATCTCTTTCTCCATCTTCTCCTCTCATCTCTATCTCCGTTTGTCCCCTTTTAATGCAACAGACGAGGCTTAGCACTGGTTGGTTTTCTCTCTCTTCCTTTGACAGTTGACGAGACCTCATGCCGTCTGGTTTTCCCTCTCTCCCTTGTGAATCGGTGAGATCAAGCACTGACTGGGTTTCTCTCTCTTCCTCTATCACTCGATGAGACTTAGCACCAATTGGTCTTCTTCCTCTTCCACTGTAAGTCGGCAAGACCTAGCATCGACTAGGTTTCTCCCTCTTCCTCTGTCAATCGGCGAGACTTAGCACCGACTGATTTTCTCTTTCTTCCTCTGTCAGTCGTAGAGACCTAACATCGACTGGGTTTCTCTCTCTTTCTCTGTCAGTCGGCAAGACCTAGCACCGACTGGGTTCTCTTTCTATCTTTGTCAGTCGGTGAGACCTAGCATCGACTGAGTTTCTCCCTCTTCCTCTGTCAATTAGTGAGACCTAGCACAGACTGAGTTTCTCTCTCTTCCTTTATCAATCGATGAGATCTAGAACCGACTGATTTTCTTTCTCTTCCTGTGACAGTCGGTGAGACCTAACGCCGATTGGTTTCCGCTCTCTCTCTCTCAGTTGGTAACGCCTCACATTGACTGGTTTTCTCTCTCTTCCTCTGTCAGTCGGCGAGACCTCGCACCGTCTAGTTCTCGCTCTCTTCTTCTGTCAGTTAGCAAGACTTAGCACCAATAGCTTCCTCCCTCTCTCATCTCCTAAAACAGTAGGCAATGTCTAACACTGACTGCATCTTCTCTCCTTTCTTCTCCCTCCTCTCTTTCTTCTTCTCTCTCCTTCTATCTATTCCCTTCTTCTCTTCAAATCATTCCTCTGCTACTCTTGCGTTCAACTAAGGGGGATTGAGGTTAGCATCTCATGGTAGTCCTGTTGTTTAGTCGTAATGTTGTTACGCCCTGATCACTTGGCCCGCTTTACTGCCACGACAAACCGACCATCGTGCTTAGCTTGTTGATATTGGTAATAACGTCTAATGGTGATCCTCTGAGCTGTTCTTCGTTACCAAGCCCGTTTGGCTACCACGTTAGGCTAATTATCAACCAACCTAGTCACTACTCTGATCCTCTCGCTTGGTCGAATTCTTCTCTCTCCTATTTTCTTTCTTCTTTTTGAATGTGCATGCTTGTGTACATTCATTAGAGAGGAAAAGGGTGAGGTTTGACTTACTCGTCCCATAACCTTTGCCATATACGAATGTAATTGCAGAAAAGCATAAAATAAGATGAATACGAGCCAAGGGAGGCGATTCTGAGCCTGTTTTATTACCGTGTAATCTAAGAGGGCACCCACGCGAGTCTGCCCCAGTAAGTCCCGAGCCCACCTTTAAAATTCCTCTCTCCACGGTTGGTAATACCTGCCCCCGTTTTCGAACAAGGTTCTCGAGAGAGTGATCTCATAAACATCCCTGGTCTCCTCCGAAACACGAGATGCGCGTCGCCCGATCCTCCAAGATCCGAAGGGTGAGATCGAGGAACCTAACCAGCTTGGCGACTCCATTCGGGATTTAGTACCCCTTAGTCAGATCGTTCTTGTTTGGCTAGTCTCTTCTTTTATTATCTGTTTTCATTATCTTTTCATATTCACTTATGACTGCTGGGTGTTGTAACGCATTTATCCGGATCAAGGATTTTCTTATCCCCTAATTGAGAGTGTCCTCCAGGAATAGGGTCCTTCGACTTCGTTCCCGACCATCCTCTTGAGCAAAGACCCCTTGTCTAGCTCCCAGGTCTTAATTTGGACCGGTGTGAGGAGGGACTTGAAGGTCCCTCACTCCCCATCTCTTCGCTCTGGTGGAAACTCCACTAAGGCGCCCTGCATGGGCAGCACTTATGTTGCCCCACACATCATATACTTAGACACCGGCAATTCACTTGCCAATCAAGTTCTTGAGCTACGTCGGAAGGCTGCCCAATCCCTTTCTACAAAAGGCAAGCAAGTTGCCATTGCTCTTATGAGTTGCCATAAAACTATGCCCCACATTTCTACACCATTGGTCTCTATCCCTAGAGGCTCAACACTTCTAGGCAGAAACCCCACGGTCTCCATCCCTCACACACATCACAAGGCTTGTGGGTCAACCCCGTGAGCCACACCTCGGGGCAACCGTTCTGTTACCTCGAGTCCATGTCCAAGATCAAACCTTCTAAGGCCAGGTCCTGCGCACGCTACTAATATGCATCTCACTGCCAGGGGGCAACGCCGTTATTACGCCAACCCGAGTACACCGGAGATTACCTCTTCTTCCTTCTACTATGCACACACAAGCGCACCCTGTAAGGGGCCGGCCGGGACCCGTTTTCTTATAGACACCTGCTGGTAGTTCTTGGCCTCTTAAGCCCAGATAACCTGAATGAGCCTGGGTGAACCCCTAGGTCCGCTGAGATCCTTCTCTGAAGGGCACACACACGTCGACATCTTAGGAGTCCCCTGGCCCTCAACTCATGCCTCCTCATAGTCAACCCTGCTCCTGCCTGCTCCTTCTTCATCGAGCAAGCACCTTCAGCCTTGATACTCAAAAGGTTTTCCCCAAGAGTATCATCCGGAACCATGTCTCTAGAGCTCATAAAAGAGCTCAGGGCATGAACCTTAAGGAAGATCAAGTCCTTCATCCTCCCTGGCCATAGATGACTCCAGTTCTTAGCCCTCATCCATTGCTGCATCTAATGAATATACATATATATATATATATATATACATATATATATATATATACATATATATATATATATATATATATATATATATATATATATATATATATATATATAGATGAACATCAAGTTCACATGGATCCAAGCAAGCCTGCACCATTATACCTACTGAATCATCTTAATCCTATTAATGGGGTTAAGACCCGAGAGTATTGCAAAGCCATTCTAATGGAAACAGGGTCCATCTCTGTTGTCCACTATTTTCAACAGAATACCCGAATCATAGCCTATTCAAAAGTACAGATAAAGAAACTTCTTTCTTATACTGAGTGGGGTTCTAATCTCGCACAAGGAAAGAAATTACAAAATCCTGAATTTTCTTATAAGTATTTCAAATATGCTGAGTACATAGAAGCTTGGCACAAATTTTTCTATTATCAAAACCCTAACAATACGCATAGCTAGTATTTACAGTTCCGGCTACCAATTTTTGAAAGGTTCCCCACTTGGTTTCAAAACTGGTATTTTGTGTGGGGATCAACTGCTATGATTTTACCTCCTGCTTTTAAGGAGTTGCAGGAACAATTTATACAATACAATAATATCAATAATTCAGTTGACACTCACCTTTACTTCATGGCTCTGTATCAAATCCCTTGGATTATGAAATGGGATTATACCATATCACCTAATACTTCCAATGATTATACATACATCCCACGTTTAGGAAAAACCATCTCTGTGAAATGGTGGGATATCTTTCAAATGGATCTCACCAAAGCCACTCCAAAAAGAATACCACCTAAAGCACCCATATACCAGGAAAACCCAAATACTCCAAACACTTCTTTTGATTTTCCAACCTACCTTCGAAATATGCTTCAAACCAACCCACATGCCTCCAAGGAAGAACTGGAGAAACAAATGAAAGAAATCTTTGCTGAAGTAGGAAGAAAACCCACATCTTCTGAAGAAACAGTTCAATCCTCTCCACTGCACACCAATAGGTACCTCCAACTCAGTCAGAAGGATCCAGAAGAAACAGATCCAAAAGAAACGGATCCGGAAGAGGATGATCCAGAAGAATTCAGTCAGAGACCATGAATTCATCATCCATGACATCACCATTCAGAAGCAATAAGCGACAATAGCAAGACATCATATGGGACAAACAAGGGTCCCACTACCGACAGCAAACACTGTACTCCAATTGTAATAAGGCCAAAAAAGGCACTATGCATAGATGCTTTTACTTTTTTATTTTTGTCTTTTTGTACAAAGAGCATCCTCTTATGCTCATATTAAAAGTAGTTTTATAGCGATCTTTTTCTGCAATTTGTATTTGCCAGTATCCTGATTTTAAATCGAACTTCGCAAAGATACAAGCATTAACGAGTCTATCTAAAAGATCCCTTTCATTAGGAATAGGATACCGTATCCATTTCAAAGCTTTATTGAGGGGTAATAATTTATAACAAGCCTGGGAGCACCCCTCTCAATTTCAGAGGCCTTCTCAACATAAAATGCTGAACAGCTCCAAGGATAGGAGCTTTTGCGAATAAGTTTTTTCTGAAGTAATTCTGCAATTTCATTTTTGCAAATTTCCAGAAGTCTAGGGTTCATTTGAATGGGCCTAGTTTTAGTAGGAATCTTTTCTTCATGGAAATCAACTTCATAAGGTAAACTAACAATATGCCTATGTCTATCTCAAAAAGCATATATACACATATGTATATATATGTATATATCAGTGTTCGTAATAACGGTCGGTCCGAACCAAAACCGACGGGTTAGATCGGGACCAACAAGGTACGGATTCCGGTTAATG